>NW_027283581.1:0-37500 GCF_046629955.1 Centroberyx affinis | reverse complement strand
AATAGAAACCAGACAGCGATGTGTGTGCGCGCGCCCCCCCCCCTTACCCCTACCCCCCCACCACCTCTCCCACCCCGCTCCCCTCTTTCTGTCACCACTCCCGCGCGGGACAATGAGGATTTGTTAGCGCTCAAGCCCTGCTGACACAAAGCGTTATAGCCTCCTCCAGCCCCAGCCCCAGCCCCAGCCCCAGCCCCAGCCAGCGAGGCAGGGTAAAAGCAGGGGCGGGCAGGACACCAGCAGGGGGGCCGGGGGGGTGGGGGGGCTGGGTTGCAGGGGTGGGGATTAGCAGACAAGAGCTCGGGGTAGGGGGATGGGGGCCTGAAAAAAAAAAAAAAACGAACAGGAAATTACTGCCTTTGATGAGGCAGTGGCAGATTCGCGCAGGCTCAACTCCTCCGGGCCTCTTCCTACCGGCAGTAAAAAAAAAAAAAAAAAAAAACCTGTTTGAGCAGAAAATGTCACAACACTTCCAAGGCCCCCCTCCCCTCCCCTCCACTCCGCTCCACGTGTGTGTGTGTGTGTGTGTGTGTGTGTGTCACCTCCCTACGACGGGAGCCGTTAAGGCCGTAGTACCACAGGTGCTAAGCAAACACTCGCAAAAAAAAAAGAAAAAAAAAAAAGTTTGTGCTTTCCCTCCTCCCCCCCCCTTCCTCTTCCTCCGGTTCAGACGCCAGCCCCCCCCCCCCCCACCCACCGACCATGCCATGGGAATCCTATTAAAGCTTTGCCGTCCGTCCGACCCATTTTTTCACCCCGGCTGAAAATCACAGCTCAGTCCATATCGCGCTGCGGGGAAAAGAGAAAAAAATAAAAAATACAAAAAATACCAAAAAACGCAGACTCCGGACATTTATATTTAGCTTTTTTTTTTTTGCGCATACATATTTCAAACCCCCCCCCCACCCCCCCGCGAGAGCGCGGAACAAAAATGTTGTAAACACGGTCGCTCGTTCGTGATGGGGCGTAAAAATCTGGATTTCTCACGCTTTCATTGAATTGTAATGTGTCTAGGTGAGGTACAAAGAGAAATTGGCTTGTCAGTTCAGTTTGCCCCCCCCCCCCTCCCCCCTCCCCCCTTAAAGAAATTTGCGGTGGAAAAAAGAAGCCATATTTGATTCGAAACAAAGGTGGAGGGGAGGGGGGTTGGGGGGAGTCTCCTACCTCCTACGCCATGAAATAATAATTCACCGTCTTTACAAGAGAACCGGATTCTTTCCGTTTGAATGTCTTAAATCTCTCAGGATGCGAATGCGCTGTGTGTGTGTGTGTGTGTTCTCTCTGTGTGTGTGTGCATGTGTGTGTGTGTGCATCCCAGAGAGTGAGGGGAGATGGGTAATGTGTGCTCAGTGAATATCAGGGTCGATTAGAGAGTCCCGTCTGGTCGGGCTACAGCAGATTAGACAGGCGGAGCAGATACGGGCCGCGGGGCTGGTCGTCTGGCGCTCTGACCCACATTGCTCTGATGTGCGCGTCACTTCCCATTACGCTGACGGTCGGGTCGGACGGCCGCGTCAGCTGAGAGAGCGCGCTGCTGCCCCCCCCACCCCCCCACCCACCCCCCGCCGCGATCCGCATGCGTATACCCTCCCCACGGGCGAGGCCTCTCGCTCCCCGTAACCTCGCGCTGTCACACGCCAACCTTGGCCGTCCCGCCGGCGAGTGTGGGATGAGTCACAGGCAGGCGCACGGCCATCATGGCTCCCTGTCCTGACTGTGTGGGCGGTAGCAGAGTTTTCACCTCAGTGCCAGTGCCAACGCCTTTCATGTTCGAGGTCAAAATGACCCCAGCAATTGAAATCTACCAAAAAACATGATTGTAAGTGAAAGTGTTACCCGAGTTTACACGTCAGAACATCAGCAAGTAACACATAGCAGTTAGTCAGTAATGACAAAAACACCAATAAAAAGTCAATTAGTCACCAAAATAGTCTTTCAAAGAGCTGTGTCTTCACAGAGTCTTCATGGGAAGAATAGAAGGTCAACAAATTGTATGGGGAAGTTCAAAGCAAAGAGAAAGAAAACTTATTTTTTCTCTGGTTTCAAAGGGCTATTGTGTATACAAAGTGTGTACAGGACCTTGAAAACGTATCATCATGTTAATTGTATGCGTACCAGTTTTCCCCATGAAATTAGGGACAGTCGTCGAGTATCGAGCAGGAAAAATAATGTTGATCGTGTTTTCAGAGATGTTAAATGTTGAAAATTGACATAATAAGAGGGTTAATATCTAAAAGAATTGTGTCTGAAAGTGTCTGAAAAGGTTTACCCTTGTATATCAATGGTACTTGTGTTACCACATTGACTTTGACATGGGGTTTTGATGTTGGTTGGGCACTGGACCAGTTCAGGTGGACTGGGATCCAGTTCAAGATGTGGTGGACTGTTTGTTTTCAGCTGTTTGACAGACGAGAGCCTTTCTTCTTCTTCTTCTCCTTCTTTTTCTAACTATTCCAATCCACATGCACATGCCCTCTGGAGGTGACACTGGCAGAAGACATTTGGTGAAAGTTTTGAGCAAAATTCAATACAAAAATTCAATATCAAACTCAATCATTCGCAATGGTATTGAAGCAGTGTTGAAATTTCCAAACCCATATTTATAAAGACAGCCTGTCATTGATGTTTTTCTATGTGTGCGTGCATTCTTGCATCTGTGTACACATGCATGCATGTTTGCGTGTGTGTGTGTGTGTGTGTGTGTGTGTGTGCTTGCATACTGTACACATCTGTGTGCATGCTTACATCTGTATAATGTGCGTGAGGCTGCAGCTGGCTGACAGAGACAGGTCTGTTTGCGGGCTGACTGAAAGATAATTGGCAGCTATGGAGTGAAAAGCGGGCTCAGCAACAGATAAGGGCTCTGTGGAAAGCTCCATAATCAGCATGGATTAGCAAATGATAAATCATGGGTTCACACAAGTATGCTGTCACTGCTGTAAGAGCGAGAGAGAGATAGAGGTAGAGGTAGGCGAGGGGAGAAAGAGAGATATGGCGAGAGAGCGATAGAGAGAGAGAGAGAGCAGAAAGTGAACACTATGAGAAAATGTGGATGTTTTTGCCTGTAATTCAAAAGGAAAACACAATAATGCCGTCTAGCGGGTCAGCAGGAGAGGCAGGCTGAGAGGGGGGGGAGGGGGGGGGGGGGATGAAAAGAGAGGAGAAATTAAAAGCTCTGCCAACACTCCGGCTAATACAATCTTCTGCCTGTCAGATTACCTTCTTTAATCCAGAAAGGTTTAACGCCTCTTAGAAATCTGAAAGGAGACATGAATTCAGCAGAGATTTTCCTCCGCCGCGCGCGAGAGAGAGAGAGAGAGAGAGAGAGAGAGAGGAGGAAGGTGCCGGGGGAGGAGGGTTAAGTCTCTGAGCAACTCTCCAAAGCACTGGCCTCGACAACTCTTTGCCGCGCCGGCTGCCTCGTCGCCAAAAGCGCCCCGCGGAGGGATCAGCCGGTTTCCAAAAAAACCTTCTACCATCTCTCTCGCTTTCACCGCATTCCGCATTTACCCATCCAGAGCGCGCGCGTTCGTAGCGATCTCTCGAAAACGGGGGTCGGCATAGCCCGCGTTGAACGGCAGCCTCGTCTATCATACGCAGAACAAAAAAAAAAAAAAAAAAAGATGGGCTTAACTTTGGCTTAGGCGGAGCTGATCGGGTCAACACAAAGCACAAAAGCATGGTACAGAGCATTAAGGACACAGTGTCCCGCTGGTGGCGACGCAAGCGCGAACGCCCCTACTGGGACGGGGGCGCGACGCTTTGTGAACGCGTGTCAGGGCGAAGACACGGGGTGATGTGACTTTTTTTGGGGGGGAATGACATGGAGGAAGGACAATGGTGTTGTACAGTTGTGGCACTAATTCACTGCCGGGGTTAGGGGATAAACATGTGTGCCGTTGCGGTATTGTAAGGTGCTTTGGTTCATCACCCCAACCGAATGGGGCATTCCAAGGTACAAAGGTACAAAAGTCTCATCCCATTGTCTTGGGTTTGTATATATTGCTGCATTGTCTTGTATTGCAGCACCGTCTTGGCCGAAATCGTCCCATCTTTAACATTCTCTCGTACAATAAATATTACTTTTACTGGAGAGAGTGTGGCGCCTATCCGTTTCGTATTTCGGCCGGTTGCACCTCTGCTCCGTTCTGTTCGTTCTGCTTCTGCTCAGTGACTTTGCGAAACCCATTGCCGACTTGGCGTGATGCGGATCGACTGGGTCCGCCCCGGCCGTCTGGACCCGCTGTAAGGCGGCATAGGCGGCAGCGGGACAAGAATAAAGGTCAATCTATATCCAGGTCATTCCCATGCTGGCTCACCCTGCTGGCTCCCACTGATAACGGAAATATGAAATCAGCATTGCCGCCTGTGATTTGCGCTCCTCCGCCTCCCCCCCGCCCCCCCCCGTGCTATTTCTAAATCTCTCAGCGTGAGGCTTCCCTCCTTTGTGGGTGGGGTGGGGTGGGGTGGGGTGGAGGAGACGGAGGGCGGTTTAAGACGACGACGACGATGATGATGATGGCCCCCCGCTCCTCGCTGTACTTATCGCGATCCAGGGGTGCAGCGAGTTCGAGCGGGCAAGGCGAGGCAGGCGAGGGGGGGAGAAAAAAAACGCTGATCCCCGCCCCGCCCCGGCTTGGCTCGGCTCGGCTCGGCTCGGCGGCGGCGGGGCGACCGCACTGCGTCGACACGACAGATTAAAAAGCGGATTATGTGCCATAAATGAGCGTTGTGTAACCTTTTGTTGGGGCTTCCTCGCGGATACGTGTGTTTTGTACGCGGCCAGATATTTCTGTCGCGCGTTCAATGACTCAATTAAGGCCTTGAGAGTCGGAACAGACGACGGCGGCGCGTTCCCGCAGAACAGAGTGATGATAGTTTGAGAGAGTGGAGGATTTTGGGCGTGAGCTCTGACAATGCCGGCGCTTAGGACGGGCCGCGAGTCTGACCTGGGGATAAAGTCTGTTGAAGATAAAAAAGTGGCAGCAGGCTCCAGAGAAATGTCACGGCTAAATCCAGAAGACAGCCACAAAGGGCTCTCTCATCCCGCTTTGTTAGAGATCCTCAACACTGCTGCTTCAAAAAAAAAAAAAAAAAAAAGAGCCCGGGATACATATTCATCAGCTTCACCGCTCATGACTGAAATGAGCCGACGAAGCTTTGGAGAAGAGAGGGGAGTGTGACATATAGTGCGGTTCTCTCAGGCATGCTGGGAGTGGATAAGTCGACTAGAGCCAGACTGACGTGACGTGATCAAGTGCATCACTCCGGGGTTCAAAGGTACGCAGCAGCGAGCGAGAAAAGACAGAGAGAGAGAAAAAAGAGAAAGAGAGAGAGAGAGAGAGAGAGACAGAAAAACAGGCAGACAGACAGGGACTTAAATCAACACGCTGGCTAGAAACTGAAAAGAGTGAGGATACTAGCTGCTGCGGTGGGGGGGGGATTGAGGAGCAAAAGGTAAGTCGTAAAAAAGGGCCGATATGGAAGTGGATAAGCGGCGAGGATGTTACAGAAAAACAAGCGAGGCAGGCAGTCAAGAAAGTCAAGGGTTAAGGCTGAGAAACATGCTGGCAGCGGAGATAGGCGCTGGCTCCGGTGCAGCAAAGGTTGCAAATGAAACCCCCAGGAGCCTTGGCAGGACGATCCGTGGCACGTGGAGGCAGGGTGTTTCTGGAAGGGGCTTGGCGCTCCGCCTGGCAGCGATCTGAAGGAGTCCCTCCACTGGAGCACGGCCGGCCCCGTCCGCTACTGCCTGTACCCAGGTCCAGCCGATATGGGGTTCCAAAGGCCGATACTGATACCGATATTTTTTTGTGCAATCCCGAGATCCGTTGGAGATGTACAGTATGACGCCTTGTAAACTCAGTGATAGCTTGTACCAAATACTTCTGTAAATATCCTATTGAATATGAGAAGATTTGACTAATACAGGCTTTTGAAGGCCAATACCAATACTGATCATTTTGTCATGGCAAAAAAGCTTAAAAATGACATGGAACTAACAATAACAATATCAAAATGAGATTTTTCTCAAATTTTTGCTTTTCTTGTGTAATACTGTGTAATAGTTTTCAGCTTCTAGGCCTCCTCTAATAATTAATGAAACAAGCTTAATATTTTTTGGGGTAAACGGTTCACCAGTCTTCATATACAGCCAGTGACTGGGGTCGCGAGTAGGCATCACCTTGTTTTAAGGGGCCAGGAGCCAAAAAGGTTGAGAACCACTGCCATAGACAACCAGTGCAGTATTGATCAATTCTACAATAAATATGTAATCAATCAATCATGTTACTGGCTAATATCAGCCCCATATATCAGGCTAACCCTAATTTGTACTGTTACTATCACATGTTATATCAGCACTATTATATCACAGATGGTACCACTCTGCAAACGTGTGACAACAACTAGCGTTACACCAGTGTGACAGCTAAATATGATACTGCGCCGACCCCGCTGCACCAGTAAATCTCATTAAAAACTACTTAATTCGGGCAGATATTAAAATGTCCAATCTGACTTAAAGCCTATTTTCTGACTGACACAGCAATTAAGGCATATTTGTTGAATTTGATTGAGTTTGCCCACGAAGAGGATCACTCACTACGCTAGTGATTTTAGCGATTTAATCTCCTCATGCACTTCCATTAGGAGAAGTCTGACAGTGCCAGTGGATTGTATAATAATAATTGTCAGAGGCATGATGGGATGGGAAAGTGGGTGAGAGCATATGTTGGCTGCCTCCCAGCCAGAGTATTTTTGAACAGGCATGCTAGCTACGCGGGACGTGTCAGGTTAGCTGTGGCTACAGTTATGTGAGCAAAACATTCCTACTGTCAGAGGAAATGGCCAACATATTCATCAAGGTTTGAATATCCAGAGGCTGCAACCACTTCTAGAGGCTCTGTATTTCCCAGTCAGAGTTTGCTTCATGCTACCTGGCTGGTGTGGTTGACCAGCCAGGTTTAAAATTTGGAGCATGATTGTACAAAAAGTGAGAGAAATCCCTAGCAGGAAAAAATGATATGGAGAGGACACAACTAGAAACAGGCAGTACTTTGTCATTGAAATAGCAGGTTTCTTAACCATGACCAAAACCTTAACCAAAGTCTTCTAATCTTTACCCTAACAGATCAACTTGTTAGTCTTTACTAAAACAAGCTACAGGATCACACCGCATATTTTCTTGTGTGACTTTTCCTTTCTTAGACCTTTCTTGGTACTTTTCAACCCTAACCTAAACTTAACTGTTAGCTAACTCCTGTTGTTGTCTTTCACGGTGGAGAACCCTAATCTCCACATCATTTATGTCCACAACACACAACCTGCGCTTCAGAGTTTGTGCTCATTTCATGAAATGTTTTGTGTGCGTTGCGTCGGCCTTGTTTCAGGGCAGCATGGGAGTCCTGGCAGAAGCCCGGCCGGCTATGCAGGCAGCATGACAGAGAGTACACTGTGTGCTTCTCATTGTCCGACCTCTGGAATGTGCTGACGACGCAGGGTTCACACTGGTTCAATCGCACTGTTGCACTCCTCGCTGTGGCCCTGTCGCTCTCATGCTCACCCAGCTATTTTTACACTCTAAAAAACTTGCGCAAAGTCTGACGGTTATGCAAAGTTCCTGTGGATCGCGTCAACGGCAGCGGTGTCGAGAGCCCCAACGCGGAAGCACTGCCACACCCCGCCCGATGAATAACTCGGCATGTGGCTGAGTTAACATACACTTCCCATGTGTTCCCCTGTGCAGGCAGAGCGGAAGTCTGTCAAATGAAAAAAGAGAGGGGAGAAGGAGAGGGAGAGATATTTCAGAATGAAAAAAGCCTCTGTGTGTCGCGGGCACGGAGCCAAGCGAGTGCAAGTGCCAAGGAGGGAAGCCATTGAAGCGAGAGCCAGAGGGACTGAAAAAACTATCACTGCCCACCTTGTGCGAGTGAAAACACAGGGAGAACTTAGGAAATGTGAGAGAATTTATTGTTCGGAAAGAAAAGGAGGGAAGGTGGCGCTTAGCTACAGTGGAGGAGCTCTTTAGAGAACAGACGAGTGAAGAAAAGAAAGACGTGGCCGTGACTTGCACCTTGAAGTAGCAACAACGGTGACAAACAAAAGCCATTCTCCAAAAATAACATTGACATTTTTGAAGTGCACAGTATTATAAAGCCTTCATCTACCACCATTTTGATTACTTTGCCTCAAGCCATAATCATCAATAATGTCTTCGAGAATTAATCTTTAACTTTTTGGGGGGGGGTTTTCTTGCTGGGTGAGCACCAGACCGGAAAGGTAGAAGGCTTTGGAAAATAATTCATGGAATACATGAAATGTCTTAGAATATGGTTAAAATGAGAATTATGTTAGCATTATACTGCAGTGACGATGATGCCTCCTCCGTGGTCAGTGAACTGTGTCGGTGCGCACGAAAGTGAATTGTCTCTCCCCAAGTGATCATTCATTATGCAGAAAGCAGAAGAGCGTGGGTCCTCTAAAAAAAACGAAAATGTAGAAATCTGGAGATCGAATTCTCCCCCGGTCGCTCCCTCTCACGCCTGATTGATCTAACAGACAAGGAACCCGGTGTGATCCACTAAAAGAAACCCCTCTCCAATGCGTTGCATCATGTATTCAGTGAGGTAACCTCCCAAACAGGCGCCTGTACCCCCCGCAAACCCCAACCTACATAGATGCCAAAACTCTAAATGAAAAGACTAGGGCAGAACAGACGAAATACAGTGTTTCAAATCCCTTCTCCGCGTTTCAGCGTTAAGGGAAGCAGGCAAACGAGAGAGAAAGGGAGAGAGAGAGCATTAATAAAACATGACTGCATGATTTTTCCAACCTCAAAGAGGCGAACACAGGAAGGCGCACTCCCAGAGCAGTAGCTGAGGTTCAACGCAGGGTAAAGGGAACAGTAATCTCTAACTAGCTCAACACTGCAGTGCACTAGTTTAAGCTGTGGGGCATAGCAGCGCTCTCTGATCACGCCGGTATACCGCTCGCCTCCTTCCACAAGCCTGATTGACATCGCGTTCTGTCCTTTTATTCATGCCATTTCTGATGTTTTTTTCTCTCTCTCTCTCTCTCTCTCTTCTGTTTTTCCTCGCTGCAGGCTGAAGGTGAGAGAAGCGGCACTCCGGGCTCGGGCGAAGACAGACAGAGAGTTTTGTCAGTAGTTTTTGTGTCGGCGGAGGAGCGACGACGAGGAGGATGGCACCCGCCGCGTCTCCGCGCTATTTCGGGAAAGCAAAAACTTTGCATCACCGCCCCGCTCGCTCGCTCCCGCTGGCTTCTCATCAGCGTCATCTGAAACTCCATGCCGGCATGTGCGGTAATACACCTTGGCATGGACTTGCTCTGCACGGGCCAAGAGAAACACCGAAGCACGTACAGATCTACACAGGCTATCCACAGCTAACACGCTAGTCTCTCTTCATGCCGGTTAGCATTAGACAGATATTCATTTCCACCCTTTTACCATCTGCTGACAGCAGCGGCAGACATGTAAAATACTGACTGACATCATAGCAATCCAAAATAGAAGTTTCGATTTGATTCACAGACATTTTAAATATATGTGGTTTGGATGGGAATCAACGAGCGGGGGACAAGTGAGTGTTTCTGTGATTTTCCACTTGTCTGTGTGAAAGTATAGTTGCTGGGTGATGAAGACGGGCTGAGGACACAGGAAAATGAGCTTGGTTGCTGAATTGCCTTACTCATGTTGAAGAATAATGTGAGCGGTGCGTTGCATGTGTTGCCTTTCTTTGAATTGTCAAGCAAGTTCCAAGCAAACCAGCGGCTAGACACAGTCCTCTCCTGGTGCCCTCGGTGAACATTCAACGCTGTCGGTGAGTTTGAGCTCTGACCAAAACCATCGACCGTTGACTGTACCCTGAGGGACACCGCAACACGCACTGCACCTCCGGGCCCGGTCTGCTAGTCTCGGATCCTCTGGATACAGAGAATTCTCTACATTTTTAGGCATTCGAGTGACGCTCTTCGCGATCCAGAGCAAGCAGGTAGGGGATCAGAACCGCACGGCTGTTGATGGACTCCGTTGAGTGATTGTGGGGATCGAACCTGCGACCTTCAGTTACCCAACAGTCTCTCTGACCACAAGGCCACCCCCCTAGTGCCGCCCTGTTCAGCCTGCGTCATCGGACCGGTCCAGTTCCCAGGCACAGCACTTAAGGCTGCAATAAACATTCATTGCTGTCGGTGGGTTTACATGAGAACAACTCACTGATCAATGAATGCAGACTGCGGTTCAAACACCTCAGTAATCGGCTGCTGCCTGGGAGAGAGGATCACAACTGATGTGTACGCAAAAGGACTTGGTACAACATACTGATGACAATGCGGAAAATGTAGCCAGACCAAAGTTGGTTCCAATTCTGGCTTAAAGCTACACTAGGGGAAGATTTTTTTTGTAAAAAATACACTTGTCTTATCAGCCTAAATCACATTTGAGACTAATTAAACCACATTTGCCGAAATTAAATTCTGGAGTCAGTATGGTCATTGGTGGGAAATGGTCTCCACACAGGAATTGACGAATCAAAACTGAAGAGTGAAATCCAAACTGTCTAAACAGCAGTGAGCAGCACTCCGTCCAAAGAAAGCTGGACTCACCAACATTAGTTTTTTTCCTCTCTGGTCTCTTTGGTTTCCTTTGGTATAAAGCATCACAGGGCAGCAAGACTGGTAAACATGAGTGTGCTGTGTGCAGTTTACTGACCTCACGTCACAGGATTTCTGGGGAGGCTATTGAAGTTCAAATTTTACAGTTACCTTTGGCTGTGGCATGTGAAGTTGCTTAATGCAGCTTTAACATTTATTTAATCCCCTGATTTAATCCCCTGTTATCAGTTTCCAAAACTGTTTTAATATGAATTTTTACCATGCCATAATATCAATATCATACAGTGAAAATTTTGTGCTCGCATGGATTGATGACTTGGCCGCCTCCTGCGCATTGTTGTCTATGAAATGCTTGTTGGGCTTGCTCACATTATTCTCCATGTTTTAGAACAGTAATGCAAGAGTGATTCGTTTAATATTGGCCATAAATGGAAACTGAGGACCAGCCCATTTTATCTGACAGTCTTATTCAGAGCAAGCAGGTACAGGTTCATACTCAAGGCAGGCTTCCCACTGTGGCACTGATGTAAAATTCCATGATTTTTGCATGACTTTCCATAACTAAGACAGAGTGAGTCCATGACCTATAAAATTGTATTATCCTGGTTTTTAATGTTGTGTTCCGAAAGGGGTGAACAGTCTGGTTTGCATTCCAATTGGGCTGAAAACTATCTTAAGCCTAGGTCACACTACACAATTTTTTTTTTGTAAACAGTAGTTTCTCAAATTGTTTCAACACACTACACAATTTTAATGCAGATTCTAAACCCAGGGTTGGGAGACTGAATCAGGCCCAATGGTCAGCACAGATTATACTGTAGTGTGAACAGGTCTCTAGCCATTTGGCCCAACGCAATTTTTTCAAACATGTTTGAATTTGTCTGGCTAAGTCTGGTCCAGCTCAGTTAGTGTGAAGCGGTCCAAGACTGAAATCTGAGAGTGACACTGGCAACAAATGATGGGAGTGTAGATACAAGGGGAAGAAAAAGAAACTGAACCAGAAGAGAAGTCACGTATAGGCTAACAACAACGCTCACTCACGTAGATAGTTGACGTCAGTAAGATTCCCAACTCCCCCTGCTCTACCCTTGATAAGTTGCTATACAACAAATGGTACAAAATGGAAGTGTGCCTGGATCAGTCCATATTAGTATGTAATTACAAATTAGGTGAGAGAAGTCTCATAGTTATTCTTGTATTGATATCACTTTACATTTGTAATATAAATACCAGCTGTAGCTTCTGTGAAAGAAATGTACTTCACAGGTGCAGGACAAGTGAAAAAGACAATGAAAAATAAAAAAGTAGAGTCTGTGCATTGCACTAGTCCCACATTGCACATTTATTTACCAGCTATCTTGTGATGTTTCGAGAAACAATAGAACATCTACTTTTACACTGTATTTACAGCAAACTGTTCTGGATGAATGGGAAAGTGTTTTTGAACGACAGAATCTGGTAGTGTGACTGGAACACTCTTGTAGTGTGACCTAGGCTTAATGCAAAGAATGTGTGGAACAAGTTGGAAATAGGCTACATTCTGCTGTATTATTGTAAAGTGACCCATTTGTAAAATTATCTGATATTCCCTGACTTCCCCAGAGAATGTATCAAATTCCTTGACCCTCCCTCTGTGGAATAAACCTCTCAAAAATCCAGGATATTCCAGAAATTGCATGACCAGTGAAGGAAACTTCAAGAGGACACAATGGCTGTTGTGGGGATCAAACCTGTGACGTTTGCAGTTACCTGACAGACTTTCTAACCAGTAATCCCCCATGCCATCTAACCCAAGGAGCACTGATAGCAATTGAGTGATTCTCAACCTATTTTGTATTGTAGGTAGAAAGATAACAGAGAAACTATGATCAAAACAGTCATTCTTCTACATTCTCTAGTGTGTTAACTTCTTGTAAATTAAATAATGGTGAAGTTTAACAATTTATCAGTTTGCTGGGGACCCCCTGGAACCCCCTCAAGGACCCCTGGTGGTCCCCACGGACCCCACGTTGAGAACCACTGCAATAGAGAGCTCAGAACCCACAGATTCACTGTGGCTAAAACTTAACACAGAGGTGAAACACATTTTCACACTAAATTCAATTTCGGTTTCAAGTCAACCCGCTCAAATAAAAAAAAAAAGTGAAACAATCTGCTCTTGATTCTTGGGAAGTTAATCACCCCCCCACCCCCCCAGCCTCCTTTCAGTATGTAATTGGAGGAGATACAGACATATGGAAATAATCTCACAGTAATTGCCCTGTAAGGTTATGTTAACATGCTGGGAAATTTCAAACACATTGACGTTTTCCAGCCAGGCCAGACCTAATGCATGTTTTACCCTTTTATTTACAGTGGAAAGTGTCTGAGGGGACAATGAAAACCAGCCTGGGTCGCTCTGGTCTTTCAACTGTCTTAACAAAGAGCAAACTAACACGATTTCCCCGGGGAGTTTCACATACGCATAAAGTCCAACCTTTAACGCTGGGTCAGAGGGAAGAAATCTATGTGTGAAATTGCAATTCCTGAATCCAATAAATACAATAACTGCTTTTATAATATCATCTTGAATTTAGTTTTGGGGGTCATCATAAGAGGAAAGCAAAACTAGGGTTTGACCAATATGGGTTTTTTAAGGCCAATACAATACTAATATTTTTAGATAGACTGTATTTGGTGCCAATATTCAATATTTTTAAATTTGTCCTGTTTCATGCCAAAAAATGACAAGTATTCAGGGTTTCCCTCAAAGTTGTATTCTTGTCAGGGTGGAAAAGCCTCTGAAACAGCATTTAGACCAGTGGTTCTCAACCTTTTTCATATCAAGGACCCCTAATTTAGTCCACATTAGGGCCACAGACCCCCATTTGATGAGATTTTGTCTCTCTGACCCAAATCTGAGAATATTTTTATTGTCAGATATGATTTTGTCCAGAATTCCAAGACTATCTGAATTGTAGGTAGAGAGATAACAGTGAAACTATGATCAAAATAGTCATTCTAAAATGACAAAATAATGAAGTTTAACAATGCCCTCAAGGACCCCTGGTGGTCCCCGGACCCCACGTTGAGAACCACTGATTTAGACCATCATGGGACACTAAAACTCTCCACTGAAACCCAGACTAATGAAATTCTTTTAGGGTTAGCAGCTTTTTAAGGCAGGATGGCCCACCACACCTATTCAGTATTCTGGGATACATTACTGCCTTTAAATATAAAAGGAATTCACAAAAAAACACAATTGAATGATTAAATGAACGAATAAGAAGTGCAAAGAAAATCTAATTTCATTGCAAGTTCTCACTGCAGCAATGCACATGAGTCTACCCGTCCTGTAAAGCCATACAGTGCTCTGCTCTGTCCTTAAGAGGTATATGGAGAGTGGATGCTGTTTGCGACATATATTAGGGCCACACAAAAGTCTGCTTGTTTATCCCTGTGGAGTTGGGCTTTGTCACACACTGTGAAGTTATAGGCTCTGACACTGGGAACAGTGTGACCCACTTCTCCGCGACCTGGAAACACTCCGCAGGCTTGACCCCGAGTCCGACGCCAGCGCGAGTCGCATCAAGCGAGAGGAGGAACGGTGAATCAAAAATCTAGGCTGATCGTGAATTATTAAGGGGCCAAAATGACAAGAAAGCACGGAGGTCAGCAGCCACTCCGAAACACTTTCCGCCAGCACTCACGCCACGACCGGAGAGCAAGAGGCTGGGGGGGGGGCACCCATGGGAGAGGAACAGAAAAATGAAAGCAAGTGTAGCAGCCTCTACTTTACTGTACATTCATACTGCTTCAGCTTACAGTAAATTCCACTTTAAAGGGGAAAATGCCACAAAGGAACAAAGAGAAGGGGGGTGGGATCTGAAGCGGCGTCAAGTGCCTCGGCCGCACATGGCCAAATGAGAACCCGGTGATCTTAAATGACTTTTGGACACAGACATATGAAGTTAGCCCAGTTATGTGAGGACAAAGGAAAGGCATGTGTTGGGACCCTGCCAAGTAGTTCCATATGGGTGTTGAGTTCATTGGGTCCAGGTGGCACGTGGGAGCTACATAACACGGGGGTCTGGCATGGATCTACTGCCCCCTTATGGTGTCTGCCGCGTATTGCGACTGGTATTGCTCCATGAGTTTGTCAACAGGAGATGGGTCACTCATTCACATGACAATGATCAACCCTATGGGATTGAATACTGTCATCCAGAACATAACTGAATCAAAACCAAGTCTTTCTTGGCATATCATGTACTATAGGAACCCATGTAATGTAATAGTTTACCCTCTATATCCCCTCTACACTGTACCTGTGATTATTAAAATTGCCTTTTTCATGTATAAATAGCTGTTTTGCTGCCTTTATTCTTATGCCTGCCATGATAATTCCCTCAGATATGATCAAGTTTACTCCATTGAATTGGAAGCAGCATGTTGAAGCTGAATAGTGAAACCACTCAGGGCAAAGTTGAGGAGAGAAAGTCCCCGTCCCTGCGGTGGAATCGGGCAGCTGGTAATGATTAACCGGCGGAACAGAGGCAGCCAGCGAAGCCCCCTGATAACCCTGCCGACGACCCGCTCCGCAGCGATTGGTCAGCTGCGGGCCGGGACTTCATGGGAGGGGGGGGGGGGTTGAACCGAGCCAGGTCAGCCCAGAGGTGAGCGGAGGAGGAGCCAGCCTGCCCCGCTCCATTCAAACCAATACAAGCCACCAAATGCATCCTGACTCAATAACAGGAACGTTTTTCTAATATGAAAGATATGAATCCAGCTCCAGGTGAGTTCGCGGCCCTGAAAACAAGTTTGCCGCATGCTTAATCACTCGTTTCAATTATTTATCAATTTCAATTTTTCATAACGCTAGCAAAAATACGGGCCTAAACAATGATTTGCTTGCGCGATGAAAATTTAAAAAGATGAATAATTGAAGCAAATGGACGTGCGAGCGAGAAAGTGTGCGGCTTTTACGGACATTGTGTTTCTCCTGCGTTTTTATCAGCTTCCCAAAGGGCCACATCTGTGCACAGGACACTGCACTCTTATAGGTTTATAACCCTACAAGCCACAAATCAAACGCCAGTAAATCATCATCTGCAGGTTCCCCCAAAGATGGCGATGGAGGCTCACACAGAAAAATAAAGGTTCTTCAGAGTGATGCCAGGGAAGGACCATCTTTAGACCAAGGTTCAGAACTTTATAGAACCATTTCTGCTCTCCTTGCTTGGACACCTACATTGTGTTTTGGTTTATCTGCCCTTGTATTTGCAATTGCACAACATATACTATGGAGGGGTTTGCTTGTTTTCCACATTAATGCCATGACCCACTGTCCAAGACCTAAGAATTAAGAAAGTTCTTGAACGGTTCGTTGTGGAACAAGAGATGGTTCTTCTATGGCATCGCGCCGAAGAAGCATTTTCAGTTCCAGTTTGCAGAGAGACGCGGGATGGGGTGGCAGGGAGGGGGTATCAGCAGATCCCCGACTTAAATCCTCTAATTTCAGATTTTAGAGGAGAGATTAGGACTTCATCACCGGGGCCTAGTGTTGAAAACAGCTGTTGCTAACTCAGCTATTTGGCCCCTGACCTGGGGTTTTTGCTCACTGAATGGGGGTCTCTGAATTCCCACCCCTGTCAGAGCATTTACAAGCTCGAGGAGCCCTGCCTCACCCCCCCCACCTCCACTCCACTCTCCACAGCCCCCCTTGACCTCAACGTCACCCTTTGCCCACTGCGTGCACCGAGGCATCCTGGGAGGAGAATAGAGGCCAAGAGAGAGAGAGAGAGAGAGAGAGAGAGAGAGAGAGTGGAGCCCACCTCCTCAAGTTTACAACCCAATCAGGGCTTCGGGCCTCATAAATCCGCGCCTCCTCCCCTACAATGCCGTCCATTCATTGTGTGCACAGGGTTTTAATAGTTCCTCCCCCGGCTTCCTTCCACTTCTCTTAGCGACCCCCCCTCCATCCCCCGGGTTTATAGAGGGCCCGCGATTGAGAAAGGCCCGGGCCTGCGGAGGAGAGTCCGCTGCGCACAATCAGGTCAGGCGCTGGGAGTCACGGCGAGGTCAGGACTTTCTGAACTGAGTCTGACCTCCGACCCCCTCGCCGCTGCCACCTGGCGCTGCACTCTGCAGGCCAGGGGGAGTCCCGAGTGAACTTCGCCTGAACCTGGACCTTAACATTGGACGGTCCCCCTAACCCCGGCCCTTCCCTTACATTCCCTTCCCTTCCCTCGCGGCTTCCTCTGGACCCGAGACTCTCCCGATTTAGATTTTGACATTTTAGGTTTAAGACTTGCATTCTAGTCTGTCATTTGATACTCTTAACGCAGAGCCACCTCCAATGGCGGAGCAGGGTACTTGCTAAAGGGATCAAACAGATGACCTTTCTATTACGGGAAATTATTATGCTCTGTGACCAAAACACATCCACATAGACATATAGACCTAGATCATCTCAGAAAACTGCCACACACACATAGGAAGAATTGATGTCTAACCGCTTTCCTAGACCAGTTTTTTCCTCCCTGAAACAAGAAGCCACAATAATCTTACATATCATAAATCTGTATGCCATCGATTTACCTCTCAATGTCTTATTATCTTCAACAATTGGATTTTATTTCACTCTTCCTTTTCCTATTACTGCCAAGGAGACCAGGGGATAGGGTTGATGGAAGTGGTTGCTACATTATTATTGAGTTAATACTCCCCTCTTGTGGATTTGAAAGGCAATTATAAGCCATTCAGTTAAATGATGGCACTCCTTTACCACTAGAGGGCGACCTTTAGCTAAGGATTTGATGCCAGAACCTGAAACTGACCCTGATAGTACAATGAGAGGAAGATGTTTGTGGTTGTGACATTATGACATTTACATCTAATATTCACCTTAGTTACTTGAGAATGAAATGGGCAAATGGCAACAAAGTCAAGTTATTTACAATGTAGAATGCTAGACCAGTGATTCTCAACCTTTTTCATATTAAGGACCCCTAATTTAGTCCACATTAGGGCCACGGACCCCCATTTGATGATCCAAATCTGAGAATATTTTTATTGTTAGATCTGATTTTGTCCAGAATCCTATGACTATCTGTGTTGTAGGCAGAGAGAGAACAGTGAAAGTGATCAAAATAGTAATTCTTCTACATTCTCTAATGGTGTTAACTTCTTGTAAATGAAATAATGGTTTTAAAAAAAGTTTAACAATTCATCAATTTGCTGGGGACCCCCTGGAACCCCCTCAAGGACCCCTGGTGGTCCCCGGACCCCACGTTGAGAACCACTGTGCTAGACAGTACACACAGCAGAAGGAGCTGTGTCCTCCTGTAAGGTTTCAGAAGTAAATGCATGTCTGTGAACTCACCCATGCTGTCGTTCTGTTCGGCCTCCAATGGATGGTCACCATAAAAGCCTGAAAAATAAAGCAAGACAAGTTACACAGGGGCAGATTAGCTAGATGTCCCTATAAGGTCAATACTGTATCAGACGATTTCCCCAATACTAAAGACACAGCAAACAGAAGTAAAGAAAGCAAGGAGACTGTATTTCATTACATACACAGAAAGGCTTATTGAAGCCGAAATAGGATAGAAATGTACAGGAATTTGTCTTAGTGATGTTGGTGCATGAACATTACTCAAGTACTCTACTGTACTTGAGTATTTCCATTTCATGCTACTTTATACTTCTACTCCACTACATTTCAGAGAGAAATATTGTACTTTTTACTCCACTACATTTATTTGACAGCTTTAGTTCCTTTGCAGATTTAGATTATTAATACAAATTATAAATCAACTAATAAATTATGATATAATTTTATAGGTTAAGCTACCCAGCAGTATATAAAGTCATTAAAATTAGCTCCACCTTTACCAGCTGCAACATTAAAGTGATGAATGCATCAATAATTATAGTCCAATAACATGATATATGTTTCTGAAATGGGCCATTCTGCATAATGAGTACTTTTGCTACTTTAAGTGTATTTTGATGCTAATACTTTGTAATTTGACTTAAGTAAGATTTTGAATGCAGGACGTTTACTTGTAACAAAGTATTTTTACACTGTGGTATTGCTACTTTTACTTAAGTCAAAGATCTGAATACTTTTTCCACCACTGCATATGGACAACTCATGTAGTAACAGAAGCACCAGGAGTGGAAAGAGCACTATATATCCAGCTGAAGTACAAGTACTATTACTTTGCTGACCTATTACTAGAAGTAAAGCCTACTGATGGAGAAGTCTGCTTGAGTAAAAATGAAAAGTAGCTCATTCAAAAAGTACTCATAGTAAAAGTTACTGAGTTACTTTTGTTTTTTTATGGACATATGAGCGTTTCCAGGCAGAATGAGTTCAAACTACACTGCAAAAACTGACAGACTTGTTAAGTAATTTTATCTTAGTTAATTTTACCAGTTTCAACAAATTTGACTTTTTCAGGAGAATGTAACTTGCTTCAGGACATTTCCTTGGTAAAAGTGAAATTGTCTCAGAGAAAGTTTATCATTTCCAGATTTTCTTCATTGTTTTATGATGATTTCTTGAAAGAAGTCATATTGGCATGAATCAAGTTGAAATTTATTGAAAGAAGCAAGATTATCTGCCAGTGCAGTGAGATAATTTGACTAAAAATATCATGAGATAAGCTTAATAGGTCTGGAAACAAAATAAAATCACTGGACAGCTTGCCATTTTTTTGCAGTGTAGATTATTATCATTTAAAGCAACTATGAAATAAAGTGCAAAGTAAAGCCAGATTCTTTGTCTCTGCTGACTGACTGTTCACTGCTAATGGCTCCACAATTGGTCAATTTATGACTGGCCAGATGCTTCTGATGCAATGCTTATGGCGAGCCTATAAAATGTGTGCTCTGTAGTGGACGTGATTTAAAATGTACAATACTTAAAGTACACAAAAAAGCTACTCGGTTACAGTTACAAGCGTAAATGCAGTTTATTGCTTCCACCCTTGATAAGACATACACACATAGACACATAGACACACATTCACGCAGCTCCCATTCAGTGCAGCTCATACATACATGACTAATGGAGAGAAATGGATTATCCAGCCATGTGTATTGTTCAGTGTCTTAGACAGATTAGATACCCAGCATCGGTCAATATTCAAAGTTCAATACTTAGACTTTGTATCAGCAGTGAAGAAATGCATCAAGAAATGCATAGTGTTGAAGTTCTGTGTTAGTCACTAGTCATCAGTGTGGGAAATAGGTCAAATTAAACAAAGGGAACATCTGTGTAATATGCAATAAGATATTTACTGAAGTATTGCTGCAGAGCCAATACCAAGAAGGTCTATCTTCAAAACCTTTAAACATGAAGTCTTGTTGGGGTTAAACCCAGTTGCATGTTTTTTCATTCTTGTCCCCAAGATCCCAAGATGGATGATGCCTAACTCATTGTTATTGTGCATTCATATTTCAATAATTAATCTATTGCCTATTACAAGTTTGATCAATATAGGTTTTTGAAGGTTAATGCTACTACTAATGCCAATAGTTTTGGATTGAAGCTGCCAATAGTCAATGTTTGTGCTGATATTCACTATCTTTAAATTTGACCCATTTCCACACCAAAAAAGACATACATGTGTCTTTTTTTTGGGTCAAATTTAAAGATAGTGAATTAATTAGATAGTGATTCATTATTGGAATTATTATTTCAATATTAATACACACTAACAATGAGTTAGGCATCATCCATCTTGGGATCTTGGGGTCAAGAATGAAAAAACATGCAACTGGGTTTAACCTCAACAAGACTTCATGTTTATATAAAGGTTTAGAAGATAGACCTTCTTGGTATTGGCTCTGCAGGAATACTTGAATAAATATCTTATTGCATATTACAAAGATCAGTGTTTCCCCCAAAATTGTATCCTTCTCAGGGTGGAAAAGCCTCTGAAACAGCATTTAGACCATGTGACACTACACTATTACTAACAATAAAAATAACAATAGTTCTACATCTCAAAGATAGCACACGTCTTTCCTGCAGCTGTGAAATAGGTGAAACAGGTGTGCCTGACATGCTGCCATTTGAAATATTGCATATTTTTGGCCTTATGGTAAAGCTATAAAGCACAACCAAATATGGTCTGACACACTTTTAAGCCTTTTGCAAACATTTCTATGAAGTTTGGTTGCATTAAGGAATGCATCTCTTCTTGTTTGCCTGTTTTCACCGTCATCTTGGTTGCAAGTATCCAAATTCTGTGATACAAAGATGATGTAAGCAGTTGAAATATGCTGTGTGCAAAATTTGGTGGAGAAAAAATTGGTGCTATTACAAGGCTGGTGGAGCTGTGAAATGTGCTCTGACATACTTCTGGGTTCATCCCAAACTTTTATGTGTAATTTGGCTGCTCTAGCATCAAACTTTGAAGAATTAAGCCTTCCTTTCTGCTTGCATTTTCACTGTCAAATCTGTGTTTCACAGCCAAATGGTTAGGAGTATCAAACTGCTGTGTGATAGCCATAATACAGGACATCCACATATGCTGTGTGCAGAATTTAAAGTAGATTGGATCAACTTTGCAAGAGAAATAGCCAAAAAAAAAAGCAAAAAAAAAAAGCTGTCAGGGTTGAAATCCAATGAAAACCAATATGTGCAATGGAAAATAATGTATTCTATGGTTCTTGTGGTTTAAGACAATGGTTCTCAACGTGGGGTCCGGGGACCACCAGGGGTCCTTGAGGGGGTTCCAGGGGGTCCCCAGGAAAATTATGAATTGTTAAACTTCACCATTATTTCATTTACAAGAAGTTAACACTATTAGAGAATGTAGAAGAATGACTATTTCGATCATAGTTTCACTGTTATCTCTCTACCTACAATACAGATAGTCATGGAAAACAAAAACATTTCTAACAACACAAATATTCTCAGATTTGGGTCAAATGGGGGTCCGTGGGCCTAATGTGGACTACATTATGGGTCCTTGATATGAAAAAGGTTGAGAATCACTGGTTTAAGAGCTATTGGCCAAAATGTAAAGCAGCATGTTATAGTGCCACCATCTGTCTGATTGTGTTCATTTTTGTTGCCTCAGTAGTGAAGCAGGTTTGAAACCGATTTACCAAATTTGGCTGATCTAGGACTTACAGTCTCTGACTTACAGATCATTTTAAGACAGAAGAAGAAGAAGAAGAAGAAGAAGAAGAAGAAGAAGAAGAAGAAGAAGAAGAAGAAGAAGAAGAAGAAGAATCCTAACAAAGACAGTAGCGTTCATGCATACTTGTATGGAATCTGATCAAAATGTCTCATTAGCATCAGATCAGGTTAAGGTCTTCCCATAAGACAACCAGTGTAGAATTGATCAACTCTACAATAAAGATGTAGTCAATCAAACTGCATCATATGCATCATATCAGAGGTGACTGGACCAGATCTGATTTTTTAACCCTAACACAAAGAGACTCAGTTGACTTCATGTCAGTTACTCCCTTGGCTTCTTCTTTATTTCATACCCACTTTTTTTCTCTTTTTTCCATCTCTCCTCCAGCAGCAGCCCGGGCCATCTGTGGCAGACGCCGACTCCGCTTCTCACTTACACACACACACACACACACACACGCGCCGGCCCGGGCCAGCTCCATCACTCAAAGAAATCAAGAAAAAGAAAAGTGGTGCCGCCGGTGCGTAAGATCCCCCCCCACCCCCCCCCACCCCTATCTCTGTCAATGTACCACCCTGCTATCAACAGCTGTAGACCCCTGACCCGACACACGCCAGCTGCCCCCCTCCTCCTCCTTCCTCCCTCCTTCAGCCCCCCCCCTCCGGATCAACACCGGCATATGTTCTCCCTGGAGCATACACCGACACACACACACACACACACATTCTGTTCAAACACACGTGCCCCAATCACTCTCCCTTGAACACACACACACACACACATTCGCACATAAGACACAAAACACACGTGCAGACAGGGTTAGTCTGCACGCCACATACATGCTAGGGTTCCACTGATATGGGCTTTTTTTGGAAGGCAGATGCTGAGCTTTGGACTGTAGCTAGTATTCTGTGCTGATTTTCCATATCTTTAAATTGGAATTGGATTTTCATGGCAAAAAATATACTATATTCAGTGTTTCTTGTCAGGGTGGAAAAGCCTCTGAAACGGCATTTAGACCATCATGGGACACTAAAACTCCCCATTAAAATCCAGGATTATCAAATTCTTTTTAGGGTTAGCAGCTGCTTTTAAATGAAGAATTAATTTTACAAACAAAAAAAGGCAGTTTTTTTATTTATGTAGCCATGGTCAGGGAGGAACCTCCATCATATCAGAGGTGGAAGGACACTGACTGGGTGATATCAGATATATAATAAAGGCCAATAGCGGCAAATTGATATAACAATCCAACCCTAATATAAAATGATTTCTGGTCATGTCAATCCTTTCACAGACATAATTTTCCACTTTTCTCTCCGCAAGCACTCAGCTCCAGGCTTAACCCCAGCATCGGCCCGAGCTCCAAGGTAGCAGTGTTAGCTTGATAATGGACTAGCGGCGGAGAAGAATGGGAGCTCTCCAGTGTGTGGTCTCTGTTGCTAATCCTCATGACAGCTTATTGACCATTGTGGCCCGAGGCTGGGAGGGCTTCCAGCAGCAGCCAATACAGCCGGAGCCCACTCCGCTGTGGCCCATTGTGTGTTGACAAAGAAAGGCTGCATCTTTAACCTTTCACCCCTAAAACCTCTGCAACCTCCGGCGCAATCAGCTCCCCATCAAAATAACATACCAGCTCTCTTGTCCTCCCTCTCTCTCTCTCTGTCTCTCTTTCCTCTGGATGAAGCCAGGCCATGCATGCTCAGTATAGCATTCACCCAGACTGGCTCAGTACTGCATCAGTCCTTCATTATGGGCAGCTTTGAGCTCTTATGGGTGGACTAAATGGAGTATTTGGAAGTGTAAGCAACTGAATAAAGGTGATTTAGACCCAGTGGTTCTCAACTGCATGCTATTATAGAGACCAAGGTTATTATTGTTAATGAAAACTAACGAAATAGCGGAAACTAGGTGTGAAATAACATTTTCTTTAACTGAAATGAAAATAAAAACGAGGCTTTACAAAAAAACGATAACTAACTGAAACTATTGTGTAACTGTATTCTGTATTAAAATAATAAATAAATAAACTAAAATTATAGAGAAAGAAATGTCTTTAGTTTTCATCTTTGTCAATTTATTTCATACATAAGCCTAGTATTTTCGGTGGATATGAAATCTATCTTCCAATTTATTTATTTTTTCAAATTTTTTTGACCTTTTTGAATCTCGCCCCTGACAAATACCCAATATTACAAAAAAAGACTAAAACTAACACTGAAATTAATAACAACTAAACTAAACTAGCAAATCCGCTTTAAAAACTACTTAAAACTAAACTGAAATTGAAAACAAAAAGTCAAAACGAAATAAAAATAAAAACTAATGAAAAATGCAAAACTATAATAACCTTGATGGAGACATGTATGGAATCAGCTGCTGTAGTGTTTGGCTGGAATGAAAACCTGCAGACTCTTTGTTGAGAACCACTGATTCTGTCCTCTAACAAGAGAACTGCAGTACGGTTTGTTAGGAATGAGAGCGTAATCTGAACCAACTACAGGAAACGATCCCAAAACGCAAGGGTTTATGGGTAAAAGGAGACGGATGTTAACATCTGATAGCCGGTAGTTGCTTGTGCTTGGAAAGCCTAGCATAACAAACTGCAGTCTGAAGCTCCGTCATGCTTAGCTGCTAGTTTCAGAAACTGGAATCAGATTTGTTTTGACCAAAATCTCTAACCTGGCAGGATGACAGGTTACCAAAACTGCCCAATAAACAAGCTACTTGTGAGTCATGTGACTTTTGTTTACAAGCCCTGGTTCACATGTAATTAGTCAGTGTCAACCTAAACAATAGTGATGGGAATTCCGTCTCTTTTTAGTGAGCCAGATCATTTGGCTCACTAACGGCTCTTCATTTAGTACCACTTCTGGCTTTTATAATTCAAGCAAATTTAGCAATGTTTTGACCTATGATTGGTATGTGTGCACATATATCACTTAAATTATTCAATGTAATTATACTAAACCTTATAATTTCCAGAATACCATAATTTTACATTATGTTTGGTATAAAAACCTTAAATAATGTAAAAACATCAAACACTACATTCTGCCTTTAGGTTGTCTATGTTATTAAAATGCATCCAAATGCTACTTCGTTTGCGACTGTCACTCATCTTGTTTTCTGCTGTTCTGTCTGTCATCACACGTGATTGGTCGCACGCACATACACATGCGTGGCCGAGCAGTGTGGCGAAAAGATCATCCTGTTATTCTGTCTTGTATTAATTTACAAAAAGAAAAAAGAAAAAAGAAATCGGCTCTCAGACGGGAGTTGGCTCCCATCGTTCACTTAAAGGAGCCGTCTCGTTCGCGACCGACACATCACTACTAAACGAACCAAATACAAAAATGCAACAGAGTCAACTTTTCCACTCTGGTTCAGACCAAAGAAAACCAACTGTAAGAGTTATTGCACTCTTAGACAACATTGTGGTAAATGAACAGACCTTGTAATGTATCTTTGCAATATGATCAGCCATTCACCATTCACCATCGCCACATACTGTAGACATTCCTCATTGGAAAGAGCCATATGGCTGGAGTTGTTTGTGCATGAGGCCACGATGTAGGGGGATTGATGATAATGTACATGCAACAGAGTGGAACTTTGAATGTACACCAAATCCCCCAATATCATCCCCCCTGTCCCCTATCCCCAAACCAAAGCCATTAGCGCTGCCCTACGAACCCTGTACCCCCCAAAACATTCATGCAGCCCCTATATCAGTCCATCACTGTCCCAGGTCTTCTGTCCCAGATGGCTGGGGTTCCGCATGGCCAGCGGAGGGCAACGCCAGCCTGTTATCTGAGTAGGTTGGCCTCTACCTGCCAGGCTGGCCGGCCCTCAGCTTGGCCCCGCTCTTATCTCAGCACTGAGACCCGGCCGCCGTCTATCACGTTGCACTGGGAAAGCCTGGCCCCGGAACAACAGGACAGAGGGGGAAATGATGACGGGGACGAAGAGGTACGAGCTGAGCGAGTCAGTCGGTGGCTACATTCACATGCCACAGTAACCTGGTATTGGCTAATCCAGTGATTCTCAAGCTTTTTCATATCAAGGACCCCTAATTTAGTCCACATTAAGGCCATGGAACCCCATTTGATGAGATTTTGTCTTTCGAACCCAAATCTGAGAATATTAGTATTGTTAGATATGATTTTGTCCAGAATTCCATGACTATCTACATTGTAGGTAGAGAGATAACAGTGATACTATGATCAAAATAGTAATTCTTCTACATTCTCTAATTGCTACAGCTTCTTAGCTTCTTGTAAATTAAATAATGCTGAAGTTTAACAATTGATCAATTTGCTGGGGACACTCTGGAACCCCCTCAAGGACCCCTGGTGGTCCCCGGACCCCACGTTGAGAACCACTGGGCTAATCTGTTTCCATGAACCTTTGATAGCCTGTGATTGAGCCTCCCTGTTACCATGAATATACCAGTTGACAGTATTCCCTCTCCGTGCTTGACTGAGCTTAGCTTACTTCTAATACAGGGGAACCAAATGATGGTCCCAACCTATATCCAATTCCTGGGAAAAAAAATCCTGTGGAAGTGATGCGTCTTACATTTCAGGTTTGTTTGGAATAAACAGAAGAAGAACTGGGTAGTGATGAACAGCGATAGCCACCATGGCTGAACAGACAAAGAGAAGAGCGCCACCTACAGAAACTCAAACTGCATCGACAGAAAGTCCAAGGAAAAAGACGTACGTACACAGTACTGGACACACTGTTTGATTGACAGGTGATCTCTGGGAAGAGCAGTGCAGAAACACCACAGCAGTGAATGCTCAGTGCCAAAGATGGAGACAAAATCAAGAATTCAGAGATTACCAATTTAAGAACTGAGTTCCCTCTGCATGGAAAAGTGACTGACTGAGGCACAGCACAGATGGGAGAAGTTTTGTGAGTTCTCCTCTCCCATTTACACTTGAACAATACAGTTGTGGGTTGAGTGACGTCAGCTCCTCCACTCCGTCAATCCATCCATCAATCAATCAATCAATCAATCAATCACCCCCCTCCCGACTGTAAGATTGATGAGGGGAAACACCGGCCACAGATAGATCATTGTTTTCACTACATTGCAGGGCAAAACGAACGCTCCGCTGCTGCGGGGTCAGAGTGGAAAGGGTCCAACTACCCCTTGGGCACTACTCAATCCATCCCCCTCCTGCAGAGACAGGCACCAGAGACGGCCAAGCATGACAGTGAGGAGTCTCAGTTTGCCTTGCTCTCGCCACAGACTGCCTCGAAGGAGCAGATGGGGTTATAACCAAGTGGAGAGGAGTGACATTTCCACTGTTATGCGACCACCTGGCATGAGGAGGGCCAGTGCCGCTGGATCGCCCCTATCTAGCTGGCCCGTTTCAAAGGCTTATTGTTCCCTTATGGGGTCAATGTTGCCTCCAGTGGGTGTTAATGGCCTGCCGAATCTGAGGAGCGCCACCTAACACCGAGTCCCACAGGTAAACCCTAAATGGCATACTCAAGCCTATTTACAACCGTTCAGGAACACTTATCTGCGCCCCCCTTCTTCAAGATCACAATGGGACTTGGCACAGAGCCTGATTAGCAATCTTTGGCTCCGTAGGGGCTCCGGGCATCTCAGCGCCTCATGGTGGATATCGCGTATGACAGATTGTGGAGGAACTCGAGTGTTGGCTCCACAGGCTGCTCAGCGGTCATCCCTTTGACCTCTACACCTGACCCTTGACCTGACTGTGTGTAACACGGCGCTGCACAATGTCTACTCTGTCCTCCCCGCCGCTTCTGGCTGACAAAGCGCACCGCCCCGTGGTACTGCCTCCCAGCGCTCAACTCAAGTTCAGGAAGCGTTCCTCGGGTCTCGTGAGTTCTCGCAAACCCTAACCCTAACCCACCGGATTCTTTCTTAAGGGTGCAATAAAATAAAGGTGACAAAAAGACAGGATGACACTTTCCCCCCCATGTTAGAATCATGTAGTGATTTTTGCGAGAAGTTAAAAGACATTTCAAAATCCATAATTCATCTCCTTACAAAGCCACTACATTCATTGCAGTGTATTGTTAAGCGAGAATCCTTGACAAAGTGGAGCATCTAAAAGAACAGAATGTATCACCTTTTTAGGCTGATAGAAATCTTTATGAGGCTTTAGAATCAAACTTATGGAAGCCATACAGGATCTTTGAAGGAAACACCATAAATGTACTGCACCTCTGTCTGAAAATATATGATTTTTGATGTATGTTTGCCTGATGATGATCACCGGCTAGAGGTCAGAGTTTACCCACTTTTGTATTTGCCACTACATCACAACATGAGCCTTAAGATCAAACGCTGAACTGGTCCACAAGGGGTAGGAAGGCCACTTTTTTTTATAGCCTTTGAGACTTTTTAATACTCTCTCCTCATCGGTGTGTGTTATGTTAAACTAATGAGTGTATGTCTTTATCTGAGCTAATCCCGGCGGGCGGCTGGGCCGAGGGTCACGCTGTGGTCAGAGGGGCGGGGGCTCCGTCACCACGGCTTGACACGCTCAAAGGATCAACTTCCCTTTCATCATACCAGGGGTCAGAGTTTTACTACCTTGGAGAGCTGGATAGCGTACTGCACTGTGCAAACTCAGGGCTAGCAGCCATCTGATAATAATCATCTTATAACACAAACCAAAAAAAAACACACACACACCGGGGGCATCTGCCTGAATACAGCCACTATGTTTCTTAGATTCCACTGTTTCTCGGTCATTTGGGTTAATCGGTTACAAGATTGTTCAAATCAAGTCCAAGAAGGGCAGTTCAGGCTAAAAGACTGGATTCCATGATACAGAAGCAACAGTTTACTTTTACAAAAGTATCGGATCAATCTGATCCCCCAACACATGAGCAATGGATATCAAGAAGAAATGGAAAGAATGACTCATTGGTTAAGGTTACAATCTGACAAATGTATTTCTAAATGGGCTTTAGTAGACGACCTGATCTTCTCTAACCCATACAAATATAATTATTAGTAACTTGATGCAAAACCCTGCTAGACTTATTACCGCCTACCATGTCAGGTACTCCCCCTCTACCCATTTTGTTTGCTTGTTTTTTTTGTTTTGTTTTTTTTTGTTGTTTGTTTGCAATTTTAATCTTTTTCACTTTACTGTTAAAGATGTGTTTCTCAAGGTCTGTTATACGGCTTCTTGACCCATAACAAGTGTATCTGTAAGTACAAATGTATTTTGAAATGACATTTTTATTTTTTATTTAACCCTTCTTTCACCAGGAAGTCTCTGAATATAATATCTCTTTTACAATAATTATTATTACAAGGATAACAAAGTGAAAGAAGTCTCACAAAATTCATCACTATTTGTAATTGCATACGTATATGGACTGATCCAGGCATGCTGCCATTTTATATTATCAAATGTAGAAGCAGGGATAAACAGGGATAGACATTTTTTTTTCTAAAATATCTGTACCACTTATTGTGATACTGCCCAAGTTATTTGTGTGCTGTCTTTAGGCTGGATTACCTTTCTATAGCCTGTGAACCACGTTTGGAAAAAGCCTTGAAGGGAAAGTTCAGCTATTTTATAAGACTACCCTATTGATCACTAATCAAGCCACCTCTTAGAATGTGCCAGAGGTTTTTACATTAGAGCTTGCGTTTCTGTGAAATCAGCAACCAACTCCTATATTTGTTAGCAATGCTAGCACAAGTCAATGGGTATGAAACCATACCTCTTAAAATCACTTGCAAGCCATTCCCTATACTTCCATAGTTGTAGTAAAAGTAAGAAAGAAAGAACAGTTTTGAAAGCAATGGTTTCATACCCTTTTGACTAGCACTAGCATTGCTAACAGAAGCTAACAGGAGGCTGGTGCTGATTTCTCAGAGACAAAACTGTTATGTAAAAATGTTTTGAATGTTATAATAGTGGACATTGTTAGTGATAAATAGGATAGGCCTCTAAAATCACTGAACCTTCCCTTTAGGTCAGTATTTTCTTAAATTCCTTACAAAGTGGTTGAAGGCTGTATTTTTGTATTAAGTCCTTGTCACATTTTTAGGAGATACAAAGTTTGGCACAGCAAAGGCAATGGGCAACAGAGGAGGTAGCTGATATTATGAAGCCTAGTACTTGCTATTAACTGAAAAAATGTAATCATATTACGTTATCTAGGTTAGCTAGTTAGCCTAGTCGACCTTCCAAGTTCAAACTAGCCATACTAGTCTATAGCTACCTAGGTAAGGTAGTTAGCTAACCTGCTGACCTTCCAACATCATGAATGCCATGGTGAATGAAAGGAAAAAAGTCATTGTCATTTATATTTTTTGTTTATATCTTGACCAGCCATTGTCATTCAAGTTTGCCAGTTAACTAACTTTGAAAAACTGTGGTTCTTTGAAGTTTAACTCAACCAATGAGATTATTTCTGCCTCCAGATCAGAGAAATGTTTGCAGAACTAAAACTCCAATCTGCTAACTTAACAGTCTATCCACAGCAAAAGGACACTGCAGTAAAAAATGCATAAGTTTAAGTGAGCGGTCAGAGAGTGTCTGTTGATAGGCACACATGTGTGTTAGTGTGTCTATTTGTTTGTGTGTGTGAGGTGAGGTAATGAGAAGAGTTGCAGTGAGGGGTTTGGACAATCCAAACTGTTTAGCAGAGTCCTGTTTAAACAGTCTTTCTGCACAAGACTGTGTGTCTTTGCTGTTGACTGTGAAATGACTGCGGTGCCACAGTCATCAGTTTAGTCTGCTGTCCCAAATCAATGAGGATGGGCTGATTGTGCCTCAACAACAATTACCTTGAAAACAAAACCTACATTTTCCTATCTTATTACCATCGAAGGACCTTTGCATCCAAACATCGACAGATACAGTTTTTGCCAAAGTTGGAGTTGACTTAGCAAATATCCAGCATTTAGAAAAAAACAATGACATCTGCTCTTACAAAATGATTGCTGACATAGGATACTGTTAAAGTGATGATTCATGGGACAACTGCATATAAAATAGTCAATCAACAGCGTCTTTCAAATGTTGACTGAAGAATTTCACATTGCTGACTCCCCCTCCCCTCCTCCTCCCCCTCCTCCTCCTCCTCCTCCCCAAAATGGAAATAGCGTTTTTGGACTGAAACCCTTCAGCTGCTCTTTTATAACCCCCGACAACTGCATCCTCTAGCGCAGTTTCACAGGAAAGCCGTTCCACCTCGACATACCAAGTTCAGTGTTTTACAGCTGCCTGTAAAGTCATCCTCCACCCCAAATTCAAACTCAAATTGAAGAAGTTTTACGGCCCGTGGCTGGCCTACGTGTTGAATATCACAGAGCCTCGACAAAAAGCGTGGCTCGCGGATTCAGCACTGTCGCGGTACCAACTGTCCCCCCATACTTTACTGTAATGCGTTCCCCTCGAAATATAGTTTATGGCCTTACCCACCCCAACCGCCACCTCTGCCCCCTCCCCAATACCAGCTGTTAATCCCTCGTCCCTGCAGGTTCTGCTCCCGGTATCAATGAACAAAACATTTCTGCGAGCAGCCTTTGCCGCCCTCAATGGCTCTACCCTGTAGCTCATGGATCAAGTGGAGGTTGTAAATACTTTCCTGGGTTACGTGGAGGTCATCAGAGACTGGGCCATTATTGCTTCAAGAGCAACATCCCCGCTGACCCTGGTCACCGTTCCCATAGCACCCACGGCCACCTCCCCCCCCCCGCGTGTCCATCACAGTCCGCGCAACACCCAGATCACCACCAAGCAGCCTCGTGTTGAGAGTTCTAAGCTTTGTGTTGATGCAGCGGATGATGATGAAGTGATGGTTGGACATCACTGTTTAGCACTCGAAATGCCAATTGCCACCAACTGAAGCTATTCAGTACAGTTCTAACTCCGATTTCCTTGCATGAAAATGGAACAACACTGGTTTGTACAGAAAGCGAGCCTAAGAAAAGTCATGGAGGGACACTTTGAAAGCTGAGATATTCCAGTGCTAAAATTCAAAACAGCCGTCAGCTCGGTCTTTCCAGTGTTAAAATTCTAATGAGTTCCTGTCCTCTTTCTGGTGCTACTGATGTAATTCAATGACCATGAGATGCAAACGAAACAGAAAACGTCTCAAATTGAGGTAAAGCATCTCGTCTTTTTGGGATTTTTGAGCGTACGCACTCGTTTTTTCTCATCCAGCCAGCGCAGATTCGTGGCACTGTGCTATTTGATCCTCTATAATCCTACAAAAACTCTCAAGGTTTGGGATTCTTAGAGTAGACCGCCGTTTAAAAGGGTCTCCAAGTGTTGACTGTTGGCTTACGTCAGTATTGACACTGCAGTGTGTTGCCATGTGACTGTTCTGACACCGCGCTGATAAGATAAGACGAGGCGATCGGATGAAATTTCACGGTGGTTCTCGGTGTGTTGTGTGCATGGTTGCTGGGCTTTTGTCATTGCTGTGCATCATCTGCTGGTCTGCCGCTCCTCTTCATTATGACTGGAGGAATGTGTGTTGCCTGGAAACAGCAGCATCAGGTCAGGATGAAGGACGCTCAGCCTCTCCAAGACCAAGAGGAAGACCTTCTCTGGCCAGCATCGGCTTTGTTACTCAACAGTCGCACTATCTTGCTCACGATTCATTTTAAAAGCAGTGCTATTACTGTAGTTATTACCGCTCATTATATCCCCAAAATTTGCAGTTTCACCAACTCTTCCTTCTAAAATCAGGAGAAGTCAGTTCCCTCTCCTGTGAACGATCAGGAAATCAAACGGCGTTGATGTCCGACGTTCTCGTCTTTTACTGGATAAAATCAAAGTATTGAGAATTCTTCCACCCAGAGAAAGTCAACTTTTCTACCATTTCTCATCAAAAGCAGCACATCATGAGAAAATGATGACCAATTATGAGGAAAATGAATCCAGGAATGGGTGGAATAGAGATTTTGAATAATGCTAATTCAGTCTTACATTTAGAGAGGGTGATGACAAAAGAATTTTTTTTTTTTATAGGTAACTGCATTATATTATTACTGAAATAGAAATAGTAATTCATTACAAGTTCTGGGGAATGTAGTATATCTCTAACCAATAGGCTATGTGCTGCTCTGTGCTGGTCAACCAATATTCAAAAGTGATTTTCAAAAGGCCCAATATCACCAAATGCTTTTCAGTATTATATTTTTGAAATAAATAAATAAGCAAATGAGAGAACAGACCCTCTCCTTCATATTAGGAAGATCTTAACCAAAATAAAATACATTTTATTGTATTTTTTTCTGGCTGTATTTTCATAAAATGTATTATTTTAGCTGTCAGGCGGGGAAAATAAAAGCAAATTTTTCATAGTTTTGTGGGAAGGTTCTTTATAATGAAAATTGTTTAAGAAAGTTGAGGTCAAATGATCAAGCTAAAGTCATTTATCTGCTTCTTTTACCTGATCTCTATATGCCCTTGTTATGATTTCACACATAAAAAAATGCCTTAACAAGTCATTTAAGCTAGAATAGACTCTTATTTCTTAAATAAAGTGAAAAATTCTGCTGTCGAGCGAGAAAATTCCCCTTGTTTTAATGCAAATTGACTTGAATCCATGACATTGTCTTGAACAAGTGGAGTCACTTTATGACATTTTGTCCCTTGTTAAAAGGTTATAAAACATATTTAATTGCATTGGAAACTAGTGAAAATTTCCCTAGTTTCCAATGGAGTTTGATTTGTTTCAGGACTTTGGTCCGAACCCTTGAAGCAAGAGACAATATTTCATTATTTGACTGCCTTTGTTTCAAGATAATGTCAGTTGATTGAAGAAAGTTCTTGAAACGAATAGATTTGTACTGGAAACAAGGGGAAATTCTCCCATCCTGTTCGATTTTTCTCACTTATTTTAAGAAATACATCATTTTAATACTCAATACAAGATTAGATGATTTATGAAGACATTTTTGAAGTGTTTGATCAGAATTAGGCCCTATTAGATCTAGAAATCGAAGTCTATCTAAATCAAAATCTACTACATTTGATTGATTATCTGAAATACCTGTTAAATAACTTGTTGTGGCGATTTTGTTGAAGTGTATGATCGGAATTAGGAAGAATTAGGGGAAGCCAGGAAAAGATGTCAAGTACATGGCTTGTTTAGATTAGACATCTTTAACAGTAAAGCAATTAAAAAAAAAAAAACCTAATTGTGTGTGTGTGTGTGTGTGTGTGTGTGTGTGTGTGTGTCAGCCTAATCAGTCAGAGGCCGAGGCCGAGGCAGAGGCGCAAGGGTCCGGGTCTTGTTGACACAGATCCAAAAGATAGGCGAGGGAGTCAAGTTAAGAAGAATAAGAAAGAAGAAGAAGAAAGAAGAAGACATGACAGATCACATCTGCCCCCACCCCTCCCTCCAGCTATACCCCCACCTCCTCTACTGTACTCCTCCTCAATCATCATTCAGCGTCACCGCAGGAGGGGACGGGGGCGGGGGGGGATGTCGCATCCTGTCCCTGCCTCCCCTACCCCCACCCACCACCCTACCCCAAGGGAAAGGAAAGCCCCTGCAGTCCCTTTACCCCCCCCCCCCCCCCCCCCCACCACCACCACCACCACCACCACCCACCCCACCTCCAGAGAGGGGGCTGACAAAGCACTTTCTTTCACGTTATCTGCAAAAAAAAAAAAAAAAACTGCCCTGCCCTGCCATGCCAGCCTGCAAAACCCCCGAGGCTAAAAGGGACGGACACACACACACACACACACACACACATTTTTTTACCCCCTGCAACCCATTTTTCCTCCTTCTCCTTCTTCTTCAACTGAGTTCAATTACATTAAAACAAGCATACTTCATTGAGCAGAGAGGAGGGGGGGGGGGGGGGAAGGCAAATTCCTGGCACTTGGTCAATTCGGAGATCAATGGAAATTGAGTTTGTTCTTCAAATCTGGTTAGGGATAAGCCACAGCAACTACAGATAAGCTGGAGGAAGGGTTTGGTGGCTTTGTAGTCCATGTGAAGTGTGGTTTAGATGTAACAATTTGATACAATTCAATATCTACAGTCAAATAGTCAATGCTTTATTGTCTTTTGTCTTTCTTATACCATGATAAGAGTGTGAGTGGTGATAAGAAATGTTAACCAGATAGACTTGTCTAAAAATGTAAATGATTTCAACATTTACAAATGTATTTTTCTTAGTAAAAATAAAAAAAGCATGGGTTTCAAGTAATACGCTAAAAGACTTAAATGCTCTCTAATATCCATTAATGTGAATTCATTTACTTTAGTTTCAACCTTTTTGAAATATCAGAAATTACTTTTTTGTAATTTGTATTTTATTTGTATTTTGTAATTTTCTATTTCTATTTACATTTGTAATTAGTTGATTCTATAAGAATCCCCATTTAGGTCCTATAGAAAAAAATTATAAAATTAAAGAAATTAAAGATAATAGAAAATATGGCCTACTGTATATTGTGTCTTCTTTGGTTTATTGCTTTATCTATCTATTTATTGATTGATCTGGTTGTTTGTTTTATGTTGATGCCATGAAATATAAAATAAAAACATAAAGAAAGAAATTAAAAAATACAATTAAAATGTATAGGCCTACTAAAAAAATGAATTTGGGTTTTATCCTTATCTTTGCTTTCACTTATTTGCTCGCTTGTTTCATAAGAAATCACCAAGATTAGCCTGCAGAACTGAGACATCCAGCAAAAACACAACACAGGCCTAGATTTGAATTATGCCTATTTAGCCTTGCGAACCCAAAGCCGAACGTTAACCTACACTGTAATCACACACACACACACACACACACACACACACACACACACACACACACACACATCTACCCATACATCCTACATATAGAAGCCATGGCAAAGTGTGTTTCGACCAGGCTCCTTGGTCGGGTTGAAGGAATTTTAATCTTGGAAATGTCAATAAATCTTCAGCCACCCACATGGGGGCACGATATGGGACTGGCGCCTGGGACAAGACAGCGGTGTCCTCTGGAGCAAGGCATTGTGGGGGGGAGTGAAGAGGGGGGGGGGGCAGTTTGAGCCTGGGACTGGTCAATATGGGACTTATACGTGGAAATAGTAATTTTAAAAAAAATAGTAATAGTAAATTGAAGGTGACGGGATGTGATGGTCGGACTGGTTTTTAATGGTTCCCCAGCAGTCGAGTCAGTATAAAGCACAAGTCATCTTACATCCAGGTAGATTCAATTGATCTCCACTGTAAAAGACAGTAAAAGAGAGGCGAGTTACCCCCTTCTCTCCAAATTCAACTAACCCTTTCCCCCCCTCCTCCTCCCTTCTCCTTCATTTCCATCGTTTCCATCTTCCAACCGGATTTTGTGACTCAAAAAAAAAACTCCTAATGGCTTCAGGGCGTTCTCCAAGTTCAAAAGTTCACCTTTTACGATCTCCCCCAAGCCTGACTGGCCACCTCCAAATAAAAACATTCCGACCTCTGTTCCCAGCAAAAGCCCCCAAACTGCAACTCTCTCTCTCTCTCTCTCTCTCTCTCTCTCTCTCAGCGCCGGAGACAGGCGAGCAACAAGCAAAACACGCGCTGATTGCGTTGATCGAATAATTTCGAATAATTAGATTCGGGTTCTCCATTATTTACAGTGATGTAATGGTAAATAAATAAAAGTGGGTACAACTCATCACTCAGAGTCATCATATAGGCAAAGAAACAGCAATGCAAACACAAATCAATGATATTTTCAGATTCAACATTTTATACAACTTACATAAATTTCACACTTTTAATTCACGCCATAAATACACATGCAAGCTTAAAAAAAGTGTGTAAACTCTGTTTGAAAATAAATAATCTGTGTGTAAACTGATTTTTGGTGGCTTTATCTTCCATTACATCCATGCATATTTCTGTTTTCTCTTTAATTTCCATTGCAGGTTTCAGTTACTGTATTAATAATCATCCGGCAGTGATGGATGCATAATAGGGTGGGGGAAATAAAGCAGCAATGTTATTCCGATCAGAAGTGAAAGTGATATTAATGTGAAGGCAGCCATGTGTTTTACAGTAAATGAGTGATGTTGGAAGTGCCAGTTTGTGTGTGTGTGTGTGTGTGTGTGTGTGTGTTCTTCCGTTGGAACGAGAGCCTACCGTTAACGGACTTGGCGTTGTTTCTCTCCGGGTAGTCGAACCCATTCGTCCTCTTCTCTATCTCCATCCTCCTTCATGGGCTGATCCGGAGTCAGCCCGACGCCTCCGGAACACGCGATAAACACACGGTGATGGTGAGATGATGAAGATGATGATGGTGGTGGTGAAGGCTTAACTTGAATCAAACACGCGCTGGTTCTGTCCCCGTCCCGCTGCCTGGCTCACCGGTCGGACCGCCGTCCCATGCTTTACTGGTTCCAGTCAGCGGGGAATAACAGTGGATCCACACCCCCGGCGGTGCTGCGTTCACGGCCCGTGGGGAAGATAGGAGATACCAATATCCTGCTTGAAAACGCCGTTCACCTCAGTAAATACACTTGTAGCAAATACATTTTAGGCTATGTTAGTATCAATATATCTTTTTTTTTTTTTTAGGAAAGTGCTACTAATTATTTGGGATATGGGCAAGGAAAAAGTGACATAATGTTTCCTGAAATTATTAGTAGCTATAGGCACATTATTTTTTAATCATGTTTTTTTTTCTACCTGTTTTATTTAATTCCTCTCTTTTTGCGTATGCACAGGTAGGCTATATGGAGATGAA
>NW_027283580.1:0-53193 GCF_046629955.1 Centroberyx affinis | reverse complement strand
GGCCCTGCAGCTGGAGTGCTGCCAGACGGAGGTGGAGTTTGTCCGCCGCCGACTCAAGCAGACGGAGGAGAAACTGGAGACGGAGAGACAGACCCGGCAACAGCTCGACACCAAGGTGAGGCCGGGACGCATTTGACGTGCGCGGCGACGCTGATGAGAGATTTAAATGTCTATGATTTGATAACCCTCTGCGTGTGTGTGTGTGTGTGTGTGTGTGTGTGTGTAGGTGTCCGCTTTGCAGGCCCAGCTGGAGCAGTCCAGGAGGAGCGCGACCGAGCTGAAACGTCAGTGTCGCCGCGTGACCTCTGACCTCCAGGACGCCCGAGTCCTTACCGACAGCCTGCAGGGCCGGATGCACGAGCTCGACCGCAAACAGAGACGGTGTGTGTCCGTCTCTGTTTTTATTCTTCAACACCAAGATATTGTCCTATTACTGTATCGTCATGTTCGTCATATCTCTTCTCTCACTGTCTGTTTTGGAGTAGAAACGGTAGTTCGAGAGCGGGAGGCGGTTTCTTTTTGGTTGGGCAGATTAAATAAAATTAGCATTGATTCTGCAGCGTTGTTGCAAAAGCATCTGCTGACTGTGTGTGTGTGTGTGTGTGTGTGTGTGTGTGTGCAGGTTTGACAGTGAGTTGACTCAGGCCCTGGAGGAAGCTGACAACGAGAGAGAGCAAAAGGACAAAGCCATCCAGGAGAGCACTGCTCTGGGGGCTGAAATATACACTCTGCGTCGCAACCTACAGGTGTGTTTTGTATTTGTGTGTGTGTGTCGTGTGTGTGTGTGTGTTGGTGTGTAAATTGTGCCATGTAAGAAGTAGGAGTCGAGGTTAGGTTGGGTTGGCACTCCAAAAAACTTGTTAAAAGGCCCTTATTCGATTTGGCTAGTCATTATTATAAGTCATTTTCAGTTTATTTGAATATGATCTCAGCTCTCCTTACTATCAGCTGTCTTCATCTCTTCAATGGAGAATACAGTAATGTTAGCAAATATACAGTAGCTCATAACATATTACATACATACACAGAAGCACTGCTTATACAATAATGTGATTTATTGAAAAATGAGCATGCGTTGTCTAACCATCATAAAGATTTAGCTACACATGTCAACACATCACTGTATGGCAGCAGTAAACTAATAGATGAAGAACCCAGAATGATGATGATGGATGATGATGTCACTGAAACTCATTTGCATACGAAAAAGGATTACGGGAGACTCAAATCAGAGCTGAAATGTTGAAGTGAAGTTTTCATAGACAAGTGAAGTGTCTCACAAAAAATAATAGTTTTGGAATGCCTTTGCTGTGTGTGTGTGTGTGTGTGTATATATGTGTGTGTGTGTGTGTGTGTGTGCTGGAGGGCCCGGGTCTAATCCCCCATGCGGCCATACCTCCATACCTGCCAAAGTATCCTTCAGCAAGATACTTAACCCCGACCTGCTCCTGGGAGGCCGTGCCAACCCGGAGGGCAAAAAGAGAATTTCCCTCTTGGAGGACGAATAAAGCATCTCAAATATGAACAAATAACCGTGTGTGTGCGGCTGTGTGTAGGAGCACCAGTCAGAGGTGGGCCGTCTCCAGCAGCAGAAGGAGGAGTTGTGCGCTCAGATCCGCGACCTCAGCCTGCCTGTGGACCTCGCCTCCGATTCGCTGCCAGACCTCAAAAAACAGCTTCGCCTCCTGGAGGGCCAGGCCGGCGAGAGAGCGGAGGAAATCACCAAGCTGACTGCCAAAATACAACAGCAACAACAGGTACTCGCACGCACACAGACACACTCACTCAAACACACTCACACACACATACACCAGGCGATTCTCACCCACCGTTCTCCTCTGTAGATCCACATGCGCTTTGAGATGGAGATGGAGAGGATGAAGCAGATCCATCAGAAGGAGCTGGAGGATAAAGAGGAGGAGTTGGAGGATGTGCACAAGTCTTCTCAGAGACGGGTCGGTCAACACTACTGTTATACAACAACTAACTAGTGACCACATACCATACATTAGAATTGAAGATGAGGTTTTGTTCTCTGGGAATATGAAAAAGAGGGAGAAAAACTGACCCTGAGATAGCTGTCAATGGCCTCTTATGGCAACATGTGCTGATTGGTTTGACCTGGTTTTACATGAGAAGAGTGGCTGGAGTTTTCTTATTTGTTTTTCAACACTGATGATTTAATACCACACCTAGACCTAGTTTTATGCCATATTGAATCTGGGTAGTAGACTTCAAGAAAACCCTCAGTATTATTCCCTGGTCACTGTTATACTAACCCATTACAACACTAACAATCAACAACAGTAGGTTTATTAATGATGGCCACATTTATGGAGACTTTGAACTGTTTATTCATCATCTCATATTTGTGTGTGTGTGTTTGTGTGTGTGTGTGTGTGTGTGTGTGCAGCTGAGACAGTTAGAGATGCAGTTGGAACAGGAGTATGAGGAGAAACAGATGGTGGTTCATGAGAAGCACGACCTGGAGGGACTCATTGCAACTCTGTGTGACCAGGTATGCAACAAACACACACACTCACACACACACACACACACACACACACACACACACACTTATCGGGCTGAGAGGTTAGCAACGCACTGGAATAAAGTCAGTCTCTTGGCTTCTTCTTGACACATCATAGATTATCATAGATCATTTGGGATTAATGCCGTCTAGGTGATGAATATGACATGTCACCTCTTCATACTGGCAATACAAAGCGAGCATATGCAGCAAGGAGGTGGCAGCTAATTCAGCACTCTCTGTCTCTGTCACTACAGGGATGTAATCGGAGTAGTGATTAGTGGCCAAGGCTTGGTCTGCGGCCAAGCTGGGACGCAGCTCTCTATAGAAATCAGCCTCCTTTACAGGGTTTAGAGTGAAGAATGTGATTTCCCAAAGACAGAGAAAACACTAAACTCTCAGACTTTCACATCCCATTTTCCTGCCTTTTTGTGTACTGATCGCATTCTCTAGTGTGTTGCTCTGACCTCTGCTGTCGCGTAGGTGGGCCACAGAGACTTTGACGTGGAGAAGAAGCTGAGGAGGGATCTGAAGAGAACCCACGCTCTGCTGGTCGACGCCCAGCTGCTGCTTTCCACCGTAGACACCCCGCACCAACCCAACGGCAGCAAAGAGCAGATAGAGCGCCTGCACTGCCAGGTACACACACACACACACACACACACACACACACTCGTGCACACTCAAGCAAACATCATATCACATATTCAGAAATATTCAACCAACCAGTCTCCTTGTCTCCCAACTAGCTTGAGGAGAGCGAAGCGAGGCGGCTCGAGGCGGAGAGCGTCCAGAAAACCCTTTCCCAGGAGCTGGAGAACGCTCAGATCGAGCTAGAAAACATCTGCAAACACAAGTGTCTGGTGAGTGCGCTTTTGACTCGGTGTGTGTGTGTGCAGAAGTTTGTGAGGAATGTGTGCCCGTCTTACCGGTTTTCTCGCGTGTGTCCAGGTGGACGAGCAGCTAGCCCTGCTCCAGCACGAGAAGGTGGACCTGCTGAAGAGACTCGAGGAGGACCAGGAAGACCTCAATGAGCTGATGAAGAAGCACAAAGCCCTCATCGCACAGGTACCGGGTTCTGTCGGATCTGATCATTTTGGGCCTTTCTTCTCTCCCACTCAAATCCAAGCTCTCTCACTCGCATCTCTCTCTCTCTCCTCCTTCCTTGTTCTTCAGTCCTCCAGTGATATTTCTCAGATCAGGGAGCTGCAAGCGGAACTAGAGGAGATGAAGAAACAGAGGCAAACTCTCCAAGAAGAGGTAACCGTTGTTACACTTTGAAAAGAAATTTGACACCTAGTGGTTAGATTGTTTAGGATTTATAGTTAGTCTTATTTCCTTGTTGCTGATCTGAATATAACTACAAACTGGAGGGTAATTATCATCACACCCTGTGATGTAGTGGGAAATAAAAAGTTAACGATGTATTTACCATGTATAACTATGACCCCCAGCCATAAAGCAAACAACCACCCATATAAACAAAAATCTTTCCCCATCTTCATAGAAGATACATCAGTTTGATACTGTCTACCTTGAATTTCTGTCATTAAGAAAGTAAGAGAGTAAACTCTATTCTGCATATAAAGGTAGATAAAGTGAGTTTTGGTGGGTTTACCCTCCACTACATCCATGGTTACATTTCTACAAATATTGACCTATAGCCTCCATGCTTTGCTTCTGGAACAAACCCCCAAAAAAACATGAATTTTGCCTCTGCACTCCTTCCTGCCCTCCTCCCTCTACACCCCCTTCGCAGCTCCAGCAGAGTGTGTCCAGAGTGCAGTTCTTGGAGTCGTCCACCGTGGGGCGCAGCATCGTCAGTAAACAGGAGGCGCGTGTGTGTGACCTGGAGAACAAACTGGAGTTTCAGAGGGGGCAAGTCAAGCGGTTTGAGGTGAGACCAGATGAACGCCCTCTCCATTTCAACGTAGGATTAAATATTTCCATACCTGTTTTGTCCCATCTCTAACTGGATAATGTGTGTGTGTGTGTGTGTGTGTGTGTGTGCAGGTGCTGGTGCTGCGTCTGAGGGACAGCGTGGTTCGCCTGGGAGAGGAGCTGGAGCAGAGCGCCCAGGCCGAGGCTCGGGAGAGAGAGAACGCCCAGTACTACCAGCAGCGTCTGCAGGACATGAGGCTGGAGATGGAGGACCTGACTCAGAGGGAGCAGGACAGCAGCCGCAGACGCATGGAGCTGGTAACCTGTCCGCCACAGCAAGACACATGCAAATATGATGATATGATTTTAATACAATATGATTTCAATACATCAATCATCAGGTTTTAGCAAAATGCAGCAAAATCAGAATATCTTGCAGGAACCTATGAGCTTGGTTACAAAATAAACTGGATATTATCAACAGCCATTTTCAGCTCTCCAACCTTGTCAACTGCAACCTTAGCATTGGCAAAAAAAAAAAGTGAGCTTATACATTATATACACATTACTTTGATCATTTTTCTTTAATGATCATGAGATTATTTTTTGCACATATACTCATCATTAGCTGTGAAATGACTGAGCTTATATTTGTCGGTAAAATCATTTTCATCTAAGTGACTCACTGACAGAAAATCCCTCTCAACAAGAAATTATTTTGTCGCTCTGCATCAGAAGATGTGACTTCCTATTAAAAAAAGAGTAGATTAGTTTGAGGTCGACAATGTTACACCAATATTAATAATAAGATGTTATTAAATGCCATTCAATAATTATGTGTATAAAGCTGAAATATCTGGTTCTAGGTCTTTATTTTGAGCCCAAAATATGAAAAAAGCTAATTAATGAATTGATTTATCTCTTTGAGAGATCATCATGGTTTGAGCTTTGCAAGAAGTAAATGTTACATTTTAGGGATGCTTTGTGAGAATATGAAAATCTATGTATTTTTTCTGACAAACATTTACATATTTTTTCTTGTTTACAAACGGCTCTTTTTCTCGCACTCGCTCACAGCAGAAGACGCCTGCAGCACGACCTCTGAGCCGAGGAGGAGAGAGGCAGTTTCAATGATATGAAAATTATTCACTGTGTCACTGCCACCGATAGCACAAAGCGGGCAGCACACACACACACTCACACACACACACACACACACACACACACACCGATGCCCTTTAACAACCTACCAACCAACTATACAGGCAGGCAGTCACACATATTGCCCTAATGAATAGACACAATCATATATACACAACCCCACACACACACACACATTCATGTACACTAACAGAAATACACCCCCCCCCCCCACCCCACCCCTCTCAACGTCATCTCTCCCTCGCCCTGCTTTCTCTGTCTGGCTGTGATTAATCCTCATTGTCTCCTCAAGGTTATGGGCACACACACATTCATACACACTTGCGCGTCTCTATGACAACCGCTGCACCCCCCACCCGTCTCCTCAAAGCCAAACGAAGCCAATAACTTTGAAAGCCTGGAAGCTCGTGCACGTGCGTGTGTGTGTGTGTGTATACGTGTGTGTGTGTGTGTGTGTGTGTGTGTTTGTGTGTTTACGCGGGCGGGCATGTGTGATGGGATGCCAGGGAGACGGAGAGCGAAAAAGAGAGACAAGATGAATTAATAAATCACTCCGTTCTCCCAATGTCAGTGTGTGTATGTAACCGTTTTCCTCCAAATAACCTGGACCAGTACACACGTTACCACCAGAGGATAGGTTGTAGGGTTGTTTAAGTGAGATAGGATAGGATAGGATATTCAGTGTTTGACTGATGAAGTAATATGGGGCTAGAATGAATGTAATTTCAGTAGTCAAATGGGCCTGGGGGGTCTCAAAACGACCGGTTGGCCTGTTGGAGGTGACGTCCTACAGTCTCACGGCCTCTCCGTCCTCATTCTGTTTCCAGGAGATGCAGGTGGAGGAGCTCACCGCTGTCAGGCAGACACTGCAAGCCGATCTGGAGACGTCCATCCGCCGCATCGTCGATCTGCAGGCCGCCCTGGAGGAGGTGGAATCGAGCGACGAGAGCGACTCCGAGAGGTAACTGTCTCTCCGCCCTGGGCGTCTCTCTCTGCCCAAGTTTACGTGTTCTTGTGTCTGTGTAACCTCCACCTTTTTCACCGCTCTGCCCTTCCATCCAGCATTCAAACTGCTGTGGAGTCCTTGACTCGAAAGAAAGACCTGTAAGAGCCCGTATGAATGTGTGTGTGTGTGAGTTGGTGGTGTGTGTGTGTGTGTGTGCCTTTTCCTTGCCTGTATCTGGCTTGGTGCTGCACAGGTATGTGGGTGTGACCTGAATGATGTCGCAGACCTCAAAGTATCATCATTAAAGCAATATTCCACTTAGTTTTAACATGGGCATATGATCTTGATTAGTTTATATCCTGGTTTTCCAAATAACCCCCAAGTGGAATATTGCTTGAATGAAGCATTTCATTGCAGTAACTGTACGATACGTAATGTGACAGAGAACCTGGCCTGTTAAGATCACTCCAGAGTGAAGATGGCTGTGCATGTACCGCCACTGCTGGAGCATCTTGGGCTATTCTGTCATCCATGTATTTCTGGATAATTTGACCTCTATGCCTCTCCTTGTGCACAATAGGCAAGAAGCTTTTACTATGATATAGGGGACTCTGTGATAGCAGTTGGAGAATGAAAATTTTGTCTCAGTAACTCATGAATTACAACAATTACATCATATCAAATGCACTCCTCCCCCTTTTCTCTCCTTCTTGACCTCACCCTGACTCTCCCCATCTCTTCATCCCCTCCTACTGATCATATCCTACTCCAACTACTCTTCCCTCTTATCTTAAATGTCCATTTTTAAGCCTATCCATGCAAGTGGCTCGCAGTAGAATCAGTGTATAGGGGGTGCTGCAGTCATAAATGGCTGTCTGCAATGTGCTTGCATGCTTATTGCAGCTTAATAGTGTGTTTTCTCCAGCAATAGGTTGTGAGGGTGTGTGTGTGTGTATGGGGGGGGGGGGGGGGGGGGGGGGTGTTCTCATTCTGGCCGTGACAGGGAGTAACGTATGATTTTGTTCTCCCACAGTGACTCCGTGTCCAGTGTCGGCTCTCTCGGGACGGAGGATGTTGGAGAGGGTATCCGTCATTGGCTGGGAGTGCCTAGAGGAGGTTCCCGCCGCGGTGCCTCTCCCTACGGCAGCAGTACCATCAGCAGCCAGGGGGGGCGCCAGTCTGTCGCCGACACTATGAGCACCTACAGCTTCCGGTAAGACCGCTATCCTGTACCCTGCAGTCACAGCAGTGTGTTATTACAGAGGAACTAAACCCCAAACCCAAATCTGTGGTGAAGCCTGACTCCTAATGGTGAAAAGTAGGGTACTGGTGTCACCTTGTATGTCACCTTCTATTGAGTACAATATCACCCGGCACCAAAGACCAGCCAATAGCAGATGGCCAGTTCAGTACCCTACTTTTCACCATTAGGAGTCAGGCTTCACCACAGATTTGAGTCATTTACCGTGATGTACTTGCAATATTGTTTGAAGTGTCTCTCCTATCCCTCTAAAGTTCATGCGTGGATCCTGATGATGAAGGCTCCGAGACCGGAGGAGTCGGTGCAGGAGGTCTCGGTCGAGCCCCCTCTTCATCCGCACTGTCTGAGCTGCTGGACGGGCTTCGGAAGCGCCGAGCCGGTGGGGACACGGGGGAAGGAGCCGGCAGCACCATCTCCCTCCCTATCTATCAGACAACCGGAGCCTCCACTCTCAGACGAAGAGCTTCGGCCCTCTCTCTGGGTCCGGAAGACCTCCGGGAGCCGCGGCCGGGCCCCAGCATCCTCAAGCCTCCGTCCCCGCTCCTGCCCCGCGCCGCCAGCGTGCGCTCCATAGGCGAGTCCCAGGTACCGGCCGAGGCTACCAACGGGGCCAGACTCGCCCGCTTCAACTCCACTGAGTCCCTCTCTGCCCTTCCCTCGCTGCCCCGCCTCTCCTCCCTAGCGCCCCCCCCCACCCTGTCCATCCCGGAGGAGGATTCGGAGGAGCCGCTACGCTCCGTGACCGCTCCCGTCCGGCGCTCCCCTCAGCCAATGAGGCGGCGGATGCTGGGCAATGTCGTTACGGAGGGCGGAGGAGAGGCCGCTCTGGGCTCAGAACCCATGGTCTTCCAAAACCGCCGCCTGATCGGGGACAGCAGCCGGGACGACGCGGCCTCCGACATCCTGCCCGCCATCCGAAGAGCGCAGTCCACCAGCAGCCTGGCCGGCTCGGTCAGAGGGGGCAGGAGGGCGCTGAGCGTCCACTTCGGAGAGCTGCCTCCCTCCACCCGCAGCAGGAAAAGCTCTGATACGGAGTCGTCCAGCTCGGGCGGTTCGGGAGGAAGCTCCCAGGGCGGGGGGGCGAGACGCAGGGTGGGAGGGCCACAAGGAGAAAGACTAGAGGCAGAGGGCAGCGAGGGGGGAGACGTGGCTTCTGTCATGAAGAAATACCTGAGGAAGGAGATAGACTGAGCCAGACGACACCCGTAGGTGTGTAGACGCCAGACCCACACGCATGGCTCTGCCAACTCATAATATGCCTCTCTCTCATACTTTCCTCTGTCTTCTACCCACCTTGTTTTTGTTTTTTCTCTCCCACCAGCCTATTTGTGAGCCAAGGTCCAGCTGAGTGCTCAAGTTAAGTCCACAGAAAGACTGGTGACTCCAGGAGCAGCAATGAAGGCTGAGTGAAATGTTTTGAAAGTCAATGGATGTATTTTTGAGAATACACATTGATATCAAGCAACTGAAAATGAAGTTGTTCAATCCAAACACACTCAGTCAAACTGTATTTTCAGATAAGCACTGTTTGTATATGAATAAAAGATTAAATAAAACATTTGTTTTGTAAATTTACTCAAACCTATAAACAGTATGCATGAGTACATTTCTCATTTTTCATTTACATTTCATGTAAAAATACTTGCAGCTGTAACTGGGTGTTGTGAAGTCACTATTTTCCTCCTAAAAGGTCAGGAATTTATACTTGGGACACTAATCTGTCAATCCATGTACAAAAAATGACATTTTTACCTTATGCATTTTACTTATTTTTGTCACAAAATAATCTTACTGTTGCATCTACAGATATTCTGGATATTTGTTATTGCCAGTATGCATTAAAGCAGTGGCTATCAATCCTGGTCCTGTGGACCCAGAACCCTGGTGGTTTTCTAGCCATCTAATCAGGGCCTGATGGATTCCAGGTGAGTGCAATTAACTACCAGGCAGGAGAGAAAACCAGCAGGAGTCTGGAACCCTAGGGCCAAGATTTAGAACCACTGCATTCTAACATTTTGTTGAACTTTATTCCTTCATTTATTCAGGAAAAGTCCACTGAGTACCATGGTCTTGTTCAGCAACACCCCACTTCACACTGACTACAGTTACCCATGTTATTAACTGGGACCTGCCCAGTACAACCACAGTCTTCTTCTGGACACTAGGCAGCTCCACTGGAGCAGTTGGGGGTTCAGTGCCTTGCTCAATGGCACCTGACAGTGGTTGTTAAGGGAGAGGAGAATTACTCACTTTCTCCACCTACATTTTCCCAGCCAGTCAGGGGATTCAAACTGGCAACTTCTGGTCATTTTCTGCAGTCTGTGGGTCAAAACCCTGCTTCTCCAACTAAGAGGCTACTGCTGCCCTGTTCAGGTTTAAATTCATCACAATGGATCAGGGTCTTGTAAGAAATAGAAATTTTAGAAAATAACACAATAATCAAACAATAAAAGCCATAGACTATACATAGGCTTAATTGTGGAATTATATAGGCGCTAATATATACTGATGACATTTTCAACATGTAGTGTAGACTGTAAAAGTGGGTATTGGAAAGAAATGGACTACTAACATTTGTTTTCTTCTCTCAAGAAGAATAAATTATTCTAATCAATAACTGTCAGCATTACAAACCATAGCAGTGAAAAGTAACATTGTTTCTGCCACCAAGGCTAGAGAGGAATACTGAAGGAACTGCCCCGTCATTAGGACACAGTGGGCAAACTTTCCATTGATACAATGTTGTGTCGACACATTGAGGCTGTAAAAAGATTTTCCAATCATGAAGTCAGCCTCATGTTCTTCAGGGCTGTGGTATAATAGAATATGAATGCAATAGGCTACATTGAACCAATCACTGTTGGGAATCCTATAAAAAAAAAAAAAAGTGCAGCGCAATTAATATGCAACAGTAAATTTCATTCATGGTCAACTAGCTACCTGCTATTTATTAGAAGCCCTATTTTATAGCCACAGTGGGCAAATGGTTTGAAACTGCTGCAAACGTTTATTATATCCCTGATCCCTAAATATATCTCTGATGTAATAAATGATCATGGAAAGCAAAGTGATTCTACTGGTCTGTAAAAACGTTGTCCTGGGAACAGCCCTTCTTCCTATCTGTTAATTCAATAGTAGCCTCCTGTTCTCTTTATTACTTGTCACTTTCATTTGAATGCAGTGTATTTGTTGATATCGGTGACTGCCTGTTTCCAGAGAGCTGATTGGTCAGGAGGCCTTTTATACATTCTGATATCCTGAACTGAACCTGCATTGGAGCAGGTTAGCCGTGCAGCGTAGGTTACCATGGCGATCTACCCCGGTTAAAAGTGAGACACCTTCGTGAGACCGAACAGCCGGGGTTAAACCCAAAGTTTACCTTCCAAACACTCAAAGAGTAAGATGTTCGGAGACACTGGTTCATATTGCACTGCGCATGGGCTGTGAAAGACCAAATGACAGGCTGACCTTATGTGCATAGTCCATTGCATGTGGTTTCTGTCTAGAATGTGCACACTGTTTGAGTGTCGGTGTGCCTTTTCCAGTGTCTTAAGGTTAGGACCAAACTGTCAGATCTGCAGAGGATGTGCCTCCTGTGTGCTCCATCCCCATCTGTTGCTCTGCATGAGTCGAGCTAGAGTTCAGCTAGAGGTAACAATTTAAGTACAGCTCCAGCTGAAACCATCTGCACCAGGCATAAGTAAACTGAGATGAGTGCAGCAGATGCACTTTCAGACTGTCTGAAGGCAAAAGCCTTATATCCACTGCATTACAACCCTAATGAAAAATCACTAAGTCCCTTTCCTGTTGGGACTTAATGGTTCTGGGGTGCTCAGGGCTGATAGCAGCCTTATCATACTTTGCAAATTTTCCATCTATAGCAGTGTTTCTCTACCTTTTTCATATCAAGGACTCTCAGACCCAAATCTGAGAATATTTGTATTCTTAGTTATGATTTTGTCCAGAATTCCATGACTGTCTGTATTGTAGGTAGAATGAAATAATGCTTAAGTTTAACATTTCATCAATTTGCTGGGGACCCCCTGGAACCCTCCCAAGGACCCCTGTTGGTCCCCCGACCCCATGTTGAGAACCACTGATCTATAGTATCACTATATTCCTATAGGATATATATTTTTATAGCATCCTTAAAAAATATACATTGCAGGATTACTGTAAGGAATTCATACAGTGCAAAAGTATTTGGATCAATTTTGCCGAAATAAAAAATATAAAAAACTAAAAAAAAAAAAAAATACAAAAGGCTTGATATGTATGAGGAGAAGAACTATTGGCATCATCACTGGGAGTTTGGTGATCTGTCTGTGCAAAACCTGCATACTCTTGATGGCATGGGGTTCAAGGATCAATGTAACGTACATAGATCAGATGATTAACACCCAAGCGTGCCTCCCAAAGCTTTCTCACCACTCCCCTCCTACCAGGAAGTAACCTGGATGAGACGAGGGGAGGGATGGAGTGAAGCAGAGGAGGGAGGGAGGGAGAGTGGAGGCCATTTGGGACAGTTATTTGCTACTCCATCATAAAAAATTGATGCATTGTTGATTTTCTTTCCTTGGAAGACTTCTTTGGGGGGGGGGGGGTGTCACCTGAAAGCAAGAACCCAATGATTACCATTTTGGCGAGACCTTTACACTTTATTGTAAACTGCAGTAATCCCATTTCTATCTTAAAATAGCAGCTGAATTCGTCATGCGGACTCTGACTCATTTCCGAGGGTTTGACTGACAGGCTGAAGATCTGCATGGTAGAGCTGGGGGTTTCAAAATGACAGTATTCTCACTTTGCTTCATAGATTATGGTCATTAAAACACACGAGTCTTTCCTCTACAAGATTTACAGAGGAGCCATGTACTTTATACAGTACCTGAAACCCTACTTTATCAGGTGGAATAGCAGCTATAGTGACAAAAATGTTTCCTGTCTCAATGCCTATCGCAAGAATTCTCAACTTGAGCTCAGTACGATGCTAGTTCTTAAAATGCATCTCAATGGACTTGTTAACAGTGACCCATTTCAACACAAGTCTGGTAAGTGTATAATACATACGTACATTAGCTGTCACCTATTTGTATGCAGGAATTCCAGTTTGAGAAAATAATCAGTGATCAAGTGACACCATCCTATGCCAGTTTTTGGCCAATTTCTCAGCTGGATTTTTGTCAATGCCCTTCTTTCTCCAATCAAAATACCAGTTTGTGCTCTGATCCAACCATTATTCAGCAGAAACAGAAGACACGCTTAATTATATACTACCCTTTGTTTTTTCCTCACCTAATCTTCAGTTAATCCTTTATAATGGCCATGCAATATTACTGGTTATACCGCTCCTGCTTACAGGTGAGGTTCTCCCCAATGATTGATTGGCTCCGACCCTTTCCTTTCCTTTCTCTCAGCCTGATCAGCAGTCTACTCATGTTTGCACTGGGAACGTAAGCCAATATCTGTTCATAGTGTACAAGCCCATTGGGTTTACCATATTAAGAGACGCCAATCTGTCACTATGCCTCCACAATGGGGAGTCCACATTTAGACACTGAGTTTGTACCTGAATTTACTGTCCAGTCCTTGGGGTAAGCTTCTGTCTGAAGATTGTCTCTTTTTCCAGACTGCTCAGCTTGTAGACTACATTAAAAAAAGCAAGGGGCTGATGTTTGTGGACCCACGCAGGTATTTTTCAATTTTCCAGTTATTACACTGATAATAGCATACTTACCTCATAGGCTTACTTTAGGCCTTGAAATGGTCATGTCAATCTGTAAATTGTTGTAAACCTACAAGAGACACAAAAAGAGAATTACTATTTTACCTCGAATCTGGTCCATTCAATTTGATGTTTAAAGTCCCCATGAAAAAACTCCCATTACATTTACTTCGTGACATCATGTTGTACCAGGAGAAGTAAATATAAATTCCAACCAATAAAACCATCTCAGATTTTTGAACAATTCCGCCACCTCCGCCCCCCCCAGCAAATAAAACTGCCTTTCTCTCTATGACTGATATTCCATTGGTTTAGACTTTCGAATGATCCCTCAGTGTGTTATGTCCCGCCCCAACATCCTGTTTCAACAAGAAATACATCAAATCCTGGATTTAAAGATGCCATTCTGCCGTCTTCAAAGTCAAAAGAAACAAGGGAGTCAACTTCAGCCACAGCAGAACAAAAGGAAATCCATGTCAATAATTGAACCTTTTAAAAATGGCGAGCAACACAGGTGACCCGAATTGACCTTCAGGCCGGCGAGATCTGATGATTCAGCAAAATGGGCGTGATCAATCCCTCATGCCAACAGCGTGGGAAGCATCTGATTGGAGCAGCGAGAACGAGTGTGCAGCGCACGCAAACTTGTAGGCCTTCCTTAATTTCGAATTTACATAATTGGACAGCTGTGCGTGAAAGAGTGTGTGTGTGTGTGTGTGTGTGAAGAGAACACAAGCGTGGATAGGAAGAGTCAGTTCTTATTTGTACCTGGATATCGCTGCATTGTTGCAATTGCCAATTTTGTTCTGTTTTACCTCTATCATCGTTTTATGGTTGTTATTTATCATTCTAGTTTGCTTTCTTCATTATGCTCAATGTCTTTGTAAAGCACACTGCAACACTTCTGCATAAAATGCTCTTAAAATAACATTGATTGGAGCTGTGGGAGGTGAAGAAAGTATACCGGTCATGCATTCTTTCTATTTTTTATTTTTTTTTCATTTCAACCCATATGTGTGTGTGTGTGTGTGTGTGTGTGTGTCTGCGTATCGCAATTTGTATTCCTTGCATGATTATAGATAGGAGGCCCGTGAACCCCGCCGAACAAAACAACCACCTCTCATTAGCAGCCAGGGAACAGCTGCACATTAGCTATGCCACATCGGTAGGAGACCTTCCTCTCTGATTACATCTCCGCCACATATTTCCACGGCGATATCCAGACTAGATCGCAAATTATGGATATTGAGCCTGATTGTCCTCGATTGTTAATTGTCGGATGATTTACGGTTATCGCCCCCCCTTTCACCGAAGTTTCCCACGGCTGTTAAGATTGCCTCCTGCGATTTAACACGCTAAAAATAAATCACGGCGTTCTTTGGGTAATAGAATTAATGAGGTGGTAGAGGGGGGCAAATAAAATTCAAAAAAACAAAGCGATGAATTAGGAATGTGTCAAGTGAAATATGCCAGTTAAGATAGACTGGAGCTCTCCGTGTCGCTTGTTTGTGTGAGGTAAACAAACGTTGGCTATAGCTCTCCCTATTGTGTGTTATCGGAGTGCTGCAGGCCGGCCGCAGCCAAAACGTGGCTTGTTAGGGAATCTCAACAATAGAGAGAGCTGTAGAGATCTCCACTCCACCAAAATCTCCACCGCCCCGGGGCTTCTTGCAAGCGAGAGGAACAGACAAGAGTACACGCTGCCTCGTCTACCCACAGCCAAGGCCCTGCAGAGTGTGTGTGTGTGTGGGAAGGAGCCCGTGCTTATCTATATGAGGAAAATAAATGCATTGTGCGTTTGTTGTCCTGCAGCAAAATATGAGGTTATTGTTAATTTTTTTTTTTGCGTCTGCCTCCGAAGTTCCCTATAGGACCGGGATGGGACCAGGAATTGTTCTGCTCAGTGACCTAAAATATTGTATTATTGTAGTGAGTGCTTGCTGTTATTTATTGTATCTGTTGCTGCATTGTTACTGCTCTGTTTTCCTGTTTGCTTGTTTTTTTTTTTAATGATGAGTTCCTGTTTGCTTGTGTTTTTTTTTAATGATGAGGAATTGATTCCATGCAATCTGGTGTGGCCAAGGGTGTAGCATGGTAGACCAGGTGAGTTAGAAAAACCAGTTATATGCAGGTACAGTATTTTAAGGAAAAACACTTTTAGACAAATAGAATTCCTTCATTCATTTTCACCTGGACTGGAGTTCATCACCTTTTTATTTGCCACTGCATCGCTTGGTCGAGTCTTTTAAAAATGTTCTGCATCACTTTGCCTTGCTTGTGCGGTTATCAGCTGAAAGTGACCTCTGCACCTCTGCCATGCAATAAGAGAGAGAGAGAGAGGGAGGGAGAGAGAGAGAGAGCGGCGTAAAAAAAACAGGCTGTCGCTGAGCCCGGCTCACTGCGGAGGCTTATCCCCCTCACATGTATCGGCGAAGAAAAACACACAACAGGAGCGTGAGAACTAGAAGCGATGGGAGGAAAAAAGTAGGGAGATAAAAGAGATGAGATTGGTGGGGGGGGGGGGGGGGGGTAAGGATGGAGACGGGGGGGAGGGATTATAAAGAGAGAGGGAGAATGAGATGGGATGAGGACGGCATGGCGAATCTAGGGAGTTGGAGGGGAGAGAGAGACAGAAAGAGAGAGAGAGAGAGAAGCTGATCTTTTATAGGAATAATGATCTCTCTTCTCCTCCAGATCGGAGACGGAGGGGACGAGATCTCTGTGATCTTTGGCAGACAGCACAACGCCCCCCCCCCCCCCCCCTCCCCCTATGGATAATGATCCTGTTTAGAGAGTCTCAGTATAATGAACATGCCAGGCAATTGCTGGAGAGGAAGTTGAGCGGATGGTGACGGTGTGCTGCATTTAGGTAGAGGATGTTCTGTCGTTCTGGAGCATAGGCAAGGATGAAGTGAAGGGTAAACTCACCTTAACTCAGTTTACCCACTCTTTTTTTTTTAGGCTGGCATGACCTAAATTCATAGCACATCATTGTAGGTAGTCTCAAACTGGTGTATGAGGAAAGGTAAGGCCTTTTAAGGAAAGAAAAGCATAAATAATAATTGATTTTTGCTTATAAGGGCGGTTGTTTGCCTTATCCAGATCACCATGGAGAGGTTATAGTTTACCTTTATATTTACAGCATCACTGTGTGTAGCAGTACTGTTGTTGTGTAGATCAGTGGTTCTCAACGCGGGGTCCACGGACCACCAGGGGTCCTTGGGGGGGTTCCAGGGGGTCCCCAGCAAACTGATGAATTGTTAAACTTCAGCGTTATTTCATTTACAACAAGTGAACACAATTAGAGAATGTAGAAGAATGACTGCTTTGATCATAGTTTCTCTGTTATCTCTCTACCTACAATACAGATAGTGACGGGATTCTGGACAAAATCATATCTGACAATAAAAAATATTCTCAGATTTGGGTCCGAGAGACAAAATCTCATCAAATGGGGGTCTGATGTGGACTAAATTAGGGGTCCTTGATATGAAAAAGGTTGAGAATCACTGGTGTAGATGATGTGCTGTACTTTCTGGATGATGGGGAATAAGCATCAACACAGACAGCGAGGAGAGCTGTCAATAGTCGACCCAGTGTTTGCCTCCTCCTGTATATTTTTCAGCACCCTGGACAGAGCCCGGTAAGCTGCAACAAGCTAAAACAACACCACACACACTGAAGTGTTTGCTTTGCGCGCAAGTCCTCTCCTCCTCCTCCTCCTCCTCCTCCTCCTCCCCCCCGAATTTATTCATTTCCCATTTCAAACTCTCTTAACTGTTTCTGCGGGAGACACTGGCTGAAAGTTGCGAGCGGAGAATCAGGCAGAAGGGGAGAGACAGCTGTTGTAGCACAGTGTTTAATGAGGTATGTGTTACTTCCCCTCTTACTAGAAGCAACCCTAAAACCCAAAACATGGTCTGGTCTCTGTCTGTCTGGTGTCTTGTTTTTTCCAGTCTGCTTGACGTCACTGAATCATTGATAATCTCTTGTCAAGCATTATATAGGCTTGAGGCTATCGACTAGAAAGAGACAGGCAGAGAGTCTAGATGGGTTGTCGAAGTTATTATCACTCTTATTATATAGCATCTTCAATCTTCAATATTCTAATGTGGAAACATCACATCATCAACATCAGCATCATCTCAGGTTAAGGAACCAGTGTAGTATTGATTCATTCCACATGTAATTAATCAAACTGCATCATATCCATCCTATCAGAGGTGGACCACACTGACCGGAACATATCAGATTTTTTTTAATAAAAGGCAAGCTGAAGTATGGGTCCAGCCCTAGTAGAGAGTTGGTCAACATTTATCAGCCTGCAGTGAGTCCGGTCCTCAGAGTCTAAAGCCTTGGATTGCAGTAGATTGCTACGGTGAAATACAGCTACTTATAAAGATTACCAGCCCGGGATGAGATGGGTCCTAAGTCACCCCTCCGCCCCCATCCCCTTCATCCATCCACTAAGTCTGTACAACATGGGACAATGTTATTCTGCCAGCAAGTTGAGCTCTCTCTCGCCCGTCTCTCTCTCTCTCTCTCTCTCTCCCGCCCCCCCCCCCCCCCTCATCTTATGTAAGTATCTGTGCCCTTATCATTACTGCAGCCTACAACAGTATAACTCTGACACATACACCCTCTGACTAGGTTGCATTATCATTAATGTCAGGTTTGTGCGTGTGTGTGTGTGTGTGTGTGCGTGAGAGAGAGAGAGAGAGAGAGAGAGAGAGAGACAGGGAAATGGAAAAGAAGAGTGGAGGGGGGGGCACATGGATAGGAAGAGAGAGAGAGAGAGAGAGAGAGAGAGAGAGAGGCGCATAGACGGCGCAGAGAGAGAGAGCGAGAGAGAGAGAGAGAGAGAGGGAGGGAGGAGAGAGAGAAGAGTCCGTGCGGAGGAGAAAAGGAGGACAGATCGCGGGGCAGAAAGCAGGAGGCGCTCATTGCGGAGAGGAGGATGCTGCTGCTCTGACATGCGGACCGTCACCACGCGCTGATCCCCCCCCCCCTCCCCCCCGCCGCGACATCACACACACACACACACACACACAGAGGCTGATCCCGCCCGCAGTGCAGCCGCGCGCGGACCGCAACCGACAAAAAACCGTGCCGCACCGATTCTCTCCCTCACACGATTTCCCTATCGAAAACCCATCCCTCTGGACGGGGTTGTTTTTTGTTTTTTTGTCGCCATGCCACCGGCCGCCTGCTCGGTCGGGTACCGACTCCCCAACACCTTGTGCGCGGTGCTGTGGATGGGGCTGGCTGTGGACCAGCGTCTCCGCGGGAGGACAAGGTACAGCCTAAACATCCTATATGCTGACTTACACTCTGGTGGAATCTCTGTGTAGTGCATGCGTGCCGATGATGAAATCGGTACCGAGGATGGGTTTTTTTGGGGCGCTAATTAGACGCAAATCCCTCTCCGTCTCTCGTCCTCCCTCTTGGCTTTAATCCAAGCAGAATGACAACAGTCTTGCATAGGCACTTCGTTGTTTTTTTTTTTATATTTGGGGCGCTGCAACCCGAGTATTTCACATCTTTGCTATTTTTTATATTTTCGGTGATCCCGTTCTTTTGAGGCATCTCCTGCCGTTTCGTAGGAGGAGTGAGCGACGCACAAGACTCAACAAGCCCTTTGAAGTCTTGAAATAAACTGCCGGTTGTGTTTTTTTTTTTTTTTTACGTGAGTGGTTATATAGCCTTATATGAGTTGGCACAGCGGCATCCTAGAGTGTGTGTCCATCCAGTGTGTGCGGACCGGAGCCCACTCGCGTGCGTGGGTGCCTGTGTCGGGGATGCAGAGAGAGAGAGAGAGAGAGAGAGAGAGAGAGAGAGATCACCTGTCAACAAACACTGCAGGTTTACTCTCTCTCTTTTACACACACACACACACGCAGAAGAGAGAGGGAGAGAGGGGGATTCCTTCAGTATCACCACCACCATTGGAAGAAAAGTATAAGGAGGGCAAAGCAAGGAGTGCAGGAAAAGTTTTTTTTTCTAACATACAATCAACCATGAAGTGGAAAGAAATGTGGATTTTGATGGTAGAAGATTGAAGAGATTTTACAATCACTTTCTCTTGATTGTGTTTCCTATGTGTTTATGTCCCCATTTTATTATTCTCCATTTGATACCTTTCTCTAGAGCACTTGGTAAACTTTTAGATGAGTGCTGAATGATTATTATAAGATAAGATAAGATATCACTTTATTAATCCCCTTGGGGAAATGTATTATATTATCTCAACAGCTGGGCAGATTTCAAGTCTATGCTTGTTATGATTCATGCTCTTCCTCATAGGATGCTTTGCACTGATTTGAGCGTTGACCCTTTCACTTAACTGAACATCTTCCTCAAGAGGAATTCATCATGTTCACTCATGAGCGTCCGCCACAAATGAACTGCTTATTAGTGATGATTTTGTATTTTGAAAATCTATAGTGTTTGCCTCAGAGAGCTGTCAGTGAGGAGGATTCCTCAGATACTACATGTGCATGTACTCTCTCTCTCTCTCTCTCTCTCTCTCTCTCTCTCACACACACACACACACACACACACACACACACACACACATTCATATTCATGAATCAGTTTCCCCCCTTCCCAGCGGTCTGCTCTGTCTTCTTGTTAATCCTTGTCACTCGTCTCATTCCCATGTAGCCTACTTGCACTTTTTTTTTTTTTTTTTCGATCTTTAGACAAACACACACACACACACACACGCATGCACACACACACACACACACACACACACACAGTATCACGCGCTGTATCGCTGGTTTCATCTCCCCGTCGGTGGCTCTGGTTAATGAGATCTCCCAGCAGAGAGCTAATGTCATAGAGCCGGCTTGTGATTGTGTGTGTGTGTGTGTGTGTGTGTGTGTGTGGCTGTTTGTGTGTGCCAGTGTTTCTCGCTCACAAACAAGTGTCTGTGTGTTAGGGCAGCCTGGATCCCTGCGTGGTCTGGCTTCACACTGTTAGATAGATTCGGTGGATGGGGAGGCGACGCACTAATTTCTCAGAGAGAGAGAGATAATCTGCTGGAAAGACAGTTGGACAGCGGAGTTGAGATTCAGGAGCTCCAGCCGTGAAGCAAAACCCCAACTGCAGTTTGTATCCGAAGAGGAACATGCAGCTTTTTTATCGACAGGCACTGGCATTGTTGCATACAAATATCAATAAGGCATATCCGTTTAATTTGAAAAGATATAGATTCTCTCTCCTCTTCTCTGCTCTTCTCTTCTCTTGTCTCATACTCTCTAAAATCCGTTCATCTTGTAATTCGCCCCTTCTCCTCTCATCACATCACCTCTCCCGTTTCCTCTTCATCTCCCTTTCTCCGGTCTTCCACCCCCCCCCCCCCCCCCCCTCCCTTCCCCGCTCCCGCCCTTCTTTTTCTCGTATTACTCGTGATTGAGAGGAGAGGGAAATAGAACTGAGGAAGAGAGGAGATTGTTTCTTATGGTTGAATAACCCCCCCCCCCGCCCGGCCTTATTATACAACGAGATCCTTCGGGCTGCGAACTTTGCGGGGGGAAAATATTGTGTCGAGTTAAGAAGAGTCGGAAAGAGGGAGAGTGAGGCAAAAAGTAAAAAAAAATCAGGGGAAAAAAAGGAACAGAAGATGGAGAGAGAGAGAAGGAGCAGAGGAGAATATGTAATAGGCCATGTAATTTATCTATGAATGATGTTTGATTGGAACTAGTGCTGAAGTGCTGGCGGACTCCGATCGATGACAACTTGCAGACACGTGGCAGAGGAACAATTTGCAGACGCGGGAGAGTAAAAGAGAAGGGGGGGGGGGGGGGGTTAAGAGAGAAAGGCAGGCATGAGCAGAGAGAGAGAGAGAGAGAGAGAAACAGAGAAAGTTGGAGGTGACCCCCCCCCCCCCCCCCCAATTTAATCAGCGGCGAAAGCGCAGGTGGGGCTTTAGAGGGATTTAACCTTTCATTTCTGAGAGAGCTCCCCCAGAATATGAGCCCCTGATTAGCATGATCACTCACTCAGATCAGTGTATGCTCTTAATGAAGTGCTACTGCTTTGCCTCTCTGAAGAAGCACATAGCTGTTATGTACAGGGCCAAGGGGAGCGGGATAGGTTGGCTCCAAAAGCTTAAGAAAGATAAGCTTAAAATGGCTTTCTATGGTGATGCATGCTGGGATGTGTGTGTGTGTGTGTGTGTGTGTGTGCGCGCGTGTGTGCAGCAGCCGGAGGAGTTGTCGCCGATGCGGGAAGCTGCCATCCCTACTAGTTCCCCCGCAACTCATTAGGACCGAAAGTGAGACTCGCAGCCTCCCGTTCTCTCACACGTGTATACTGACATATGGCCGGGGCTCCTGCGGAAACTTATCAGAAGAAGACAACATCCCGGTGAATTATTCAAAGCGGGGCGGGGGGGGGTAGTGGGGGGCGGGTGCTGACCTTCCTCCGACGCCGGGGTGTTGACAGAGAAAGGAGAACGCCCCGAGCAGTTAGCAGGTCTTACCCGCCAGTGATGTCTCTACCCCAGCAGGTGTGCTTAGACCTCCGTGACCCCACTGTGTATCTGTTTCAAGGGGTGTGTGTGTGTGTGTGTGTGTGTGTGTGTGTGTGTGTGTGTGTGTGTGTGTGTGTGTGTGTTTGTTTGTCATTCTGAGTCTGTGTATTATTGTCGGTGCCTTCCTTAGTACCCAGGATTATCCTTTCTAGGATGACTGTGGCGTTGCACGGATGCTGCTGACACTCCCTTACAATGGAAGCAATTAACTGAAGCTTAAGTTTGGGTCTGTCTGTTTTTAAAGCCATAACTGTTTGTGTGTGTGTGTGTGTTTGTGAGGTTATGTGCATCCATGCCCGATTTAAACTGAGCTATCAGGGTTTTTTCATCCAGTCCAGCTTTTTATCAAACCAGTTCAGACACTCTAATGGTCAGGGAAGAGCCATGGATGCTGAAGGACAAGCCAACTTCATAGATCAAATTCTCCAAGAAAAAAAGAAAAAGTGCTTAATGTCTGATTCCACAGGCTTGGTTAGGAGGGGGCATCGGGCGTGTCGTGCAGTTTTGGCCCGTAGCAGATTATGAATTGTGTCCCCCAAAGAAAGGTCTGATACGGTTGTCTCGGATTATAGGGACAATTTGGATTTTGAGTCTCGTAGGCTCACGTCGTCAACCTCTGTCAAAGCTGATCGGCACGATCGAGACGGCGTCTGCCAGCCGAGCCCCCCCTTTTTTTTTTTTTTTTTTTAAAACGGTTAATATTTCAGCTCCCATTTGCTTCAAAGCTTAAGCTAAAGCCAGCTCCGCTCCCTCATCTATCTGCCTTTGATACGGGGATCCCACTTGAAGTGTCTGTTGACTCATTCGACAAAAAACCGTGTCTGCGCGTGTGATAATCCACACCCGCCGCTCAGAGCGATGCTGATAGCTACGCCTTGTCACGGTGTCGAGTCGGCGTATTTGTCTCCTTCCCCTCGCACCTCGACTTAAACGGGGTGTCTGAGAGCTGGAGCCAGAGAGGGACGGGACGGTACGTCTGGGCGCTTTCATTAACATCGGGCTCCGGTCTGAGGTCGTGAGGTTCGATGTATCGCCGCCGCCGCCTGGTTGAGGGGGATTGATTGATTGATTCCTGTCATGGAGCGCGCAGAGTTCACTCACCAGCGAAGCCCCTCTGAGCTTAGGGGGAGATTTATGGTCGAGCAGTTCTTCGGAGTGTGATGAGGGATGAACTTGGATAGCCTTCCTCCAGATTCCAGCTTCAATTTGGAAGTCTTCACGCTGGATGATTCTTGGTATTCATACGCTGTTTGGCGAAGGCAGCTGATTCACTGTTATTGAAGCCCCAGACACTGAAACAGACTTCCTCTCATTATCATGCCAGTGTCAGTTTAAAGTGTCTTAAGTTTAAAGTTGAAAGTCTTTACAAACCCAATGGGAGTGTAGCGCTGCTGTTGCCCCAGTTTGGTTATCCTGCTGGACTGAAGACATTTTTCAAACTCTCGATGCAAACACTAGAGTTTTTTTGTTTTTGTTTGTTGAAGCTGTGAATGGTTTGTTTACTTTCGTGTTTTAATTTATCAGACAATCTATGGGTATATGCTAGGGCTGTGAATCGATAAAAAAAAACAAAAAACGAATTAATCACGCAATTTGCCGTGATTAATTGCTCTTTTTTTTCTTAAGACTGAAGCTTGTAATCATGGATATTTAAACGTAGCATGAACAAATTAATCACTAAATCACCAAATTAATGGAGGAATCAACACAAAGGAAGTATATTTTCAATCAAATCGTTCAATGGCAGCTTTTTAATTGAGAACACAGACTCTCCCCAGTGAACTGCGGATCAGTCATTTCCATCAAAACCATTGAATTTCCGCTTGAAAGGCACAGTTCTAACTGAAATAATAACAAAAGCTACATGTTCAAATGCCAGCTGAATTACAAAACCATCAAGGCCATCATAAAGGGCTAGATCAGTTTAGAAAGCAATAGCCAAAAAAGAAAGGGCATTTCATTAATAAAACTAATTAATCAGCAACAGCTAGCCTAGCACTGTGGGGGGAAAAAAAGCACAAGCACAGATCCTGTACAGGCTCACAGCAATTCAATGCAATGAAGCACTGCGGCCCGGTTATCAGTTAACCTAACCTAATCCCACTAACATTACTTAAAAACCACAAGGAAATAACGTTACCTACCAGTAAAGTTTGTGTATGGGAAACAGTGCATCTTGCAGCCAAAGACGCCCTCTAGAGGCCATCTCATGAAGCGCTGATGACTGCCTGCCTGCCTGTCTGACTGATGTCCTCAGCTGCGCCATGGGAAGAATGCGTTATTTTAACATGTTAAACATTTCAAATTAATCGCAAATATTAACACATCTCTAGTATATACCCATAAAATCTGTACTCAAAAATTCCCAGTTTGAGGGAATTATTTTACTTCTACTTCTTTTTTCCCTCAAATGTTTTGCCGGGCGACACTGTTATCATTATATGAAACTTGAATCAGTCACTAGCACAACAATCCCTGCGGCTCTCCTAAACTGTGCTCCATTTTCTTTCAGCTGCCGTGGCCTTTTGATCATTTACTCATAAAGGCCTGGATGGGAACAGGGCTGCTGGGCATGTCTAAAAATGAGAGCAGGTCATTGATCGATGCTAAGGTCAGGTCTGATTGATCTAAGCTAAACAGTTTCACCGTGTTTTTGTACCATCAGTATCTGGCAAAGAGATGCTCCCTAGAAGGACCAAAATATAAACTATAATGGACTGCTAGGAAACAACTTGTCCTCTTCCGAAATATCATGTATCCAGTACTCATATTGCACATATAATATTCCATACAAAGCTTTGGCGGTGTGCAGTGTTTTTTAGAGTTGAGTGACAGTAGACTATGGATGTTATATCAAAAGATGAATAAGTTGAAAAGAAACAGACTTCATTGGAGCTGCCACTGAATATCAGGTTTAAAACATTATTATCTGCTTATTTATCACATTTTCACTTCATTTCTTGTTCTGCCTTATGATTTATTGCTGAAGGTTCTCCGTGTTGACATGTGGGTCATGGCGACCCGGAGGTTCAGGCTGAAAGCTTTGCTCTTTTCTTCTGCACTCGTCTCCTGCTGCACTCCTCTCCGTCTCCTTTCACAATTGATGTGGCCAGCGAAGAGAAACATCTACCTTTTCTTTTATTCATGGATTAAAAGCATAGAGCCCGCGTACCTGGGATAGGCCATTGAACACACACTCACACACACACACACACACACAGATATATATACTGTATATATATATATCTCTGCAAGACACCCAGTCTTATAAGAGATTGCTGCCATGCCAGCCTTCTAAAATATTGGCCTTGTGGATGATTATTGAAGCAGTCTCAAGACCTTTTCTCATAAAATATTAATATTTTTGTGGATTTAATCATCGGCATTTTGACATCACTTCACAAATAAATGCAGGCAGTTTCTTTTTCGAATGAAACTTGGTAGCCCTTGGTACTTTTGCGGGTAATGTTAATGACGTTTTCGCTTACAAAGTACAATCAGCGAATGGCAAGTCATCAGTGTCGTGGATGTTTTGAAAACACAGCAGGATTTTCTCTCTCTCTCTCTCTCTCTCTCTCTCTGGAGAGATAGAGCTGTCTTTTTCTGACATCACTGTCTTCGCATCGCTCCCGCTCCTCCTTGCTCTCCTTTCTGCCTTTCTCCCCTCAGCCCTTCCCTCTGGTAACTGGAGGCAGGCAGGAGTGTGAGGAGAGTTTCAATGACTTGTGGCTACAGGCACACTAACACCGTGATGGTTTTGCTCAGCGGAGTGGCCAAGACACACGCACACCTCAGCGCACACACACACACACTTTTGTATTACTATACTTGCGAGGACCTTCACTGATTATTCATTCCCTATCCCCAAACCCTAACCTCCACTCTCTCCACTACATGCCTAACTTAACCCTTACACTAACCTAAACTTAAAGGTCCCATATGGTGTAAAACAGTATTCCCCTTGCCTCTGTGATGATAAAGGAGTTGGATGGTCTATCTTAACATGGTGAAAGTATCAAAACGCACGGTCGCCAACTAAATCCACATAATCCATATTAGAAAAGTGAGCCTCTAAACGAGCCGTTTGGACTTCCGTCACTTTGTGGCGTCACAAAGGTTCGCTCATTATCATATTTGTAAGAAATAATAGACTAAAAAAGTTTTTTTTTCAAAGTGGTTGAGCGGTTGTCATTGTTTATTATTGGAGAGTTTTCCCTACCTGTAGCTGCTAGGCCACGGTGTCTCACGTTTCACTCTCGAAACGGTTAGCCAATCGGAACAGAGGGACGTTAATATTAATGAGCCTTAAAGACACAGCAACATAAACAGCCTGTTCTTGGTAAGGCTCAGAGAGATGCTGGAAAATGAACGTGTAAAAATGGATTGAGAGTGTTTTTGGTACACAAACGGTTTTTAATGGACCTCAAGATAAAATAAATAGAACAGAATGGAAAGTGTAGAATATGGGGCCTTTAATCCTAATTCTAACCTTAACCTTAAACCCTAACCCGTAATCCTAATCTTAAACTAATTTTATACTTAATCTTAATCTGCTGTTTTCATTCTAATCAAGGTCTTATTCACACCAGAAATGCCAGTTGCAATTGCAATTAACTACCTGGTAGGAGAGAAAACCTGCAGAAGTCTGGACCCTGGCTTTACCCTAACCTAAACCTAATCCTAATTCTAATCTTAACCCTAAACCCAAATCCCAACCTTAAACCAGCCCCTTAAAGCAGTGAAGATCACTTTGGAGGATTTTCCTCAACTTCCTATCCCTGTGAGGACATTTAGTCCTTAAAGAATAGAATATAAGAATAGAAATATAAGAACACACACACACACAATCACAAGCCTGTGGTACCAACGTGCGACTGTGAATCATTACTACTTTTCTGTGTATTCATTCTTACTGCAGCCACAAACACCTCATCACTCACTCCTCCGCTCTCACACTCCTCCTGCACACCTCATTGGCTTGAACACACACCAAGGACAAAACACTCTCAGTCAGTGTCAGCGCACAGAAGTGTTGTTCGCACGCCATGCTCAGCCAGTCGCCATGATCAACATATTTATAAAATGCATCTCTGATCTGATATATTCATGGATTGTCAGAATCTGTCATCCCCAGTGGTTGATAATCATTCTGTCCGTCAGTGTTGTCCATCTGTGAGCCCGGGACTCAGGAGACGATGATATGGCGTATGTACACATGGGAGACATACACACACACACACACACACACACACACCCAGTGATCACATATCACACACACACACACCCAGTGATCCAATCAAAATCAAATCAAAACTTACTTGTGCACATTTCGTACAAGGTAACCCACAGTGATTTACAAACATCACTTCAGGGTCTTGACAAAGACAGCAATAAAATAAACAAGATACCCATCATAAAGGGATAAAAGTATAAGTAATAAAGTGTAATATGTATATATATAAACATTTTTAAAAAAAACCAAGTCATTCGGTCTAATATTGAGTCCTAAAATCCAAATTTTCTTAAAATAAGTGAAAAAATCTGCCACATCGGAGAGATCATTTCACTTGTTTCTGATGCAAATCAACTTGTTTCACAAATTTTCTAGAATCAAGTGTCATTTTATTATTAGTAATGCAGTGATCTGCCTTATTTTGACTTGTTTCAAGATATTGACACTCGTAAGGTATTGGAAACAAGTGAAATGATCTAACCCCGGTCACTTGTTTTAAGAAATTTTGGATTTTAGGACTCAATAATAGACTAAATAGATTTTTTGCAGGCTTGACACTTATGGATCCTTGTTTTTGATGAGACTGTATATAGTGCATTTTTCACTGGATAGTATTATCAATGGGTGAAGAGGAGAAGAAGATGTTTCCCCCCATTCCCCTGGGATAAAGCTTTGGCATCCTTGTGCCACAACCCAATGGGGAAACAGTTTATGTGGTTGAGCAACAGGATTTATCTCTCATTAATCATATGTGTTGCCCTGGGGAGAGACACAGAGAGAGTCGCACGCACCAGCCTCCGAGCAAAAACAGCAAAGTGAGTCTGGGAAAGCTGCGATGAAGGAATGGAGAAGGGACGGCGAGCACAGAGGAGGGATGAAAGTAGAGAAAACACCGGGAAGAGAGGGAAGCACAGCTGCACCGACAGACTGCCCACACCTGTGAGAGAATGCGAGAGAGAGAGAGAGAGAGAGAGAGAGGAAGATAGAGGCTGGAAGAGGAACATGAGAGAGGGGATGGCGTGAAGGAGAAAGAGGAGCCCACAGATGATGCCATCTGCTCAACTGAGCTGGTCATGCCTGGCTGCTATAGCACCTGCTTCTGACGCCACACGCACACACACACACACACACACACACACACACACACACACACACACACTCACAGACCAGCTGGGGCTTACTGCTTGGAACTGTGAGCAAGGGCATGATGGTGCAGCATCAAGTTCTGAGTCGCGAACCGAAGGCAGCGCAGATCTTCAGGTGTTGCAGAAGACTGGCATGGCAGAGAAATTGTTCTCACCGTCCTGTCCTAGTTGTTGGGACTCCTCCTTTCTCTGTTTCTCTTTCACACTCTCACACTTCACAACCTACAACACACACACACACACACACACACACACACACACACACACAGCAAGTGAGCATTTACTGTTACTCATGTCTGTGGGTAGAAAACATTTTTGCGAGAAGGAGAGTGTTTCGTGTGAGTGCACATTTGGAAGTCAGACTCAAAATTTGAATTCAGTGCATCTAGATTTCTAGTTTTTACCTTATGTATGAATATATATATATATATAATATGAATTTATTTTTACATGCACTTTGAATGTATTTCTCTGTAGTGAGCACCTTTTCCAGTCAGGTTGAATTTATTAATTTGAATTAATCCCCTCCACTCTCACTCTCTTACTTACTGTTCCACAAATATTACCTCATTAACCAAACTATTAATTTGATAACACTGGGAGGCATTATACTTATCCCGAGATGTAGTAAATTTGAAAACACATTCACCAAAAGTCAATAAGATAATCCATTTTAATGAGGCTGTGTGTATTTACCCTGTGTGCTCATGGGAGTGTATATTGTATGCATCTTAATAGGGTTGTGTGTGATTATATGTGTGTCAATATGTGTGGGTTTGGATTGTGTATCTGTAGAGGGGAGTTTGCATTATCTATATGCTCATCTGCTCTGAGGTCATCTTTGATTGGTCAATTCGATAGCTGCTCCACTTTCGGTTTCAGGTCATTCCACCCGCTGACCCGGAGCTCAGTTCAAGCGCCAATTCTAAGATAACATCGATCAGTATATGTGTGTGTGTGTGTACGTGTGTGTGTTATCAGCTCACACAGGAAATCATTAAGTCAGCGGTGTGTGCTTCCCGGGGACCTGAATTTGAGAGACAGACATGTCCGAGGTCACAAATGCTTTCAGTTAAGTTTTCAGTGGGTTCACCCAGTCAGCAGTGAGTCACACAAGTTTTTCCTACTTACTTTGCAAAGAAATGGTTTTTAATCTGATTTTGATCGATTCAGTTCACATACGTATATGTGGCCAAATCAAAATTTCAATCAGCAGACAGGAATACAAACGCCTCGTCCAGAAACTGGTCAAAGTCACTCACTAACTTCTCATTCGTGTTCATTTTTGAATACTCAAAGTACTTCAGCCTGCCAGTTTGCAAATCGGTCGGTGAATGAATCAGATCCATTACATTAAATTACATTAGATAAACATTTAACGTCCTATATCTTGCATAAGATGCTTCACAACAATGGTATTGAGTTAGGTCAAATACTTTTGTAGTTTGTAAGTATTAAGATTTAATTCATGGTAGTTTGCTGGACAGACCTAGTTTACAAAATTAATTGAAATGGCATAGAAAGGCAAAGATTTTCAACTGACACCTATACCAACTGTAGACTGTAGGAAATGTTTATAGTCAAGTTTATGTAGTTTATATAGTGGTAAGCATACTTACCCAAAGCATCTTGGTTGGCAGCTTAGGCCTAATGTTATTACAGACCTGATTAGCATTTACAATGCAAGTTATAACAGGACAGCATTAGTATGATGAGTAGATACTAGAGTTAGCCAGCTAACTAAGAAACTGACATTATTTAAACACCGACTCAATAACTTACCAGACATGAAATGATCAGAGCAAAACCTGTGTTGCTATACTGTACTGGCTCTAGGATCACGTCTTCATGGATAGCGGCAATCTATAGTGTGAATTTGTTTTTCTGATAGTTCTGTGTGTGTGTAGCTATCAGAGTGAATCTCCATGGTGAAGGGACATGGCAGTCAGGGAATGCATGCCTAGATACAGTTGGTGCCAGTCTTGGATCTGACAAAGCGCTTAAAACAGCCAACCAGCTCCTATGTACCACCAATTAAACCGACTCACAAAGAGGAAAAGACGAGCTTTCTCCTATATTTCACTCCAGTACAGTGGCTCATGCTTACAAACACACACACACACACACACACACACAAACCACAAAAGGGCACAGTGTCTTCATTGCTGTCAGCTTCCCCCATTCAGCACCAGTGAATCCTTCTCGACATGCTTTACAACCTCAGACTTGATTGTGTTGCAGTCGCAATGAAGGTCTTCTGTCTGTGCAGCACTATTGAATTCTCCCTCCATCTCTATCTCCCCCCCCCCCCTCTCTCTTTCACAGCGCTCTTTCTCTCGCGAACACAACCTCAGTCATACAAACAAACACACAGTTGCCCTTGCTTTCCTCTCCTCCTCCTGCAGTGAGTTTGGCACCCCTAATATGTGAGCAGCACATAGTATGGCACACAGCTCTCTCTCTCTCTCTCTCTCACACACACACACACACACACACACACACGCACACTCACACATTAAATGTTGCTAAAAGGGTGATGTGGTGAGAACTGCGTCAGGAACATGATAATGGGGTGTTTAACTTTGCAAGGATTAGCTCTTCAAGGATACGGTTTGTGATTTTGTGAGTGTGTGCATTTGTATGTAAGTGTGTGTGTGTGTGTGTGTGTGTGTGTGTGCGTATACATCCACATGAGAGAGAGACAGTCTATTAACCAAGACTGAGGAACTGCATTGCATTTATAAAGGCAGAGAAACAGTTCTAAACGCATTGAACGGTTTAATGAAATTGTTGGGCTCTTTCATTCAAGGCTTCAATTATCCATCTGATACTGAACCACATTAGCAATAATGACGAAATCAGGGGGAATTTCTCATTCACTTTCACCACACTGATCTTCCCAGCTAGTCGGGGGATTCAAACTAATCTACTGATGTCCTGAAAAAGAACCAGACTCCTCCAGAGCCTTGTCGAGGGGCCCGCAGGTGGTCCCGCGGTCCTTTCTTGTGATCAGGAGGTGTCCCGGGGCGTCCCCTCACAACTTATGTCACAGCCCCTTTGAAATGCTCCACCGCAGGCACCGAGGGTATCCCGAACAACAACAAGGAGCGGTATCTGTAGAGTACCTGCTGGGCTGTGATGGGACAGTGACCTTTCTGCAGATGGGCTCAGATCAATTTTTGCTGGATGTCTTTCGGCCCGGGCCAAACCTGCAAAACAGTCGATGACAGGGAGCGGGAGCCGATTGATTGATATCACTAGATTGTCGGTCACCTTGAAATCTGCGCACAGGCATACTGATCCAGCTCCGTCTGATCCTCAGGACCAGGTGCTGCCGGTTCGCTGTGAGGTACTGGCTCAAGTACTGATCAGTCATCTGATGTTGCGTTTTGTTGCGTTTTGCAAGTATTGCTGGAAAGTTAAGCATTCTGCCAATTTAGCTGTAACTAGGACCTTTGCCTTTCCTACCATAGGGACAGTCTCACCTTTTTAAAGTTGTAAAGTTTTAAATGTTTAGTCTCCAGGCAGATGTGCTCAGCGGGTCCTTCCTCGTCACAGTTGTGTCATGTGAGCTCTTTTGGCCAACTTTCAGACGGTGGTGCCCTAGTTTTCTGCTGCATTATCTTTCCTCGGTGCTCCTCCCCTGTCTAGCCTGTATTGCTCTTTAACTGTGCTTTGCTGTGAGCTGCATTAACACAGTAGTATATATACAGTGTGAGGTGTACAGCGGGTTTTCCACCATGTGGAATTTACAGCATCTGGGCTTTAATGATCTATCTGATAGGTTCATTGCATTATAACTCAATCAGCGAGACCATGGGAAAAACAGTATCTTCTACACCCCCAGCCTATTATTTCTCAGTGGAATCAGGAAAATATTGGCGGCCTATCGGTCCAACTAGATTGTGATAGCTGTGGGGTTCTGTGGATCAGATCGGGTTTTGATGGAGGGAATACTTTCTCAATCTCTCTGTCCATTTCTCTCTCTCTCACACACATCATCATTGATGGTTCAAAGTCACATGACGACCCTCTTGGCTATAAATAAGTTAATTGGCATGAGTACAGCAACAAAGCAGAAGCATAGAGTCATTACAAATAAGCTGGACAATTAGGGACACTGGATTGCCAGCCACTGCGTAGAATGGCTCAGATGCTTTGTATGAAATTCTGTCAGCATTGTCCGAATAGAACAAAACAAGTTATGCGGTGCAGTTGAGCCGTCTAATTGTGTTTCTCCAGTCTTACAATCCCTTGGACATTACAACTGCTTCATGAGTTGGCCGACGAGTCAAACACCACCCACTGAGACGCATTAGTCACAAATCATGTTGTTATGACTCGAGGTGCTGCTGAGTGTTTGGCATGTGAAGGCTATTTGTGATGAATAGAATCTTTCATACAGCTTTGATCCACTTGACGTCAGCGAGTTGATTGGGAAAAGATTGTTGTTATAACTAAGATATTAACATGAACAAATTGAAAATCAATTTGGTAATATAATTTTGGGAGTAATGCAAACCCGCCTAAGCTCGGTTTACTAACCTTGTTATCGGTGAAATGAGTTTGCTGATTGTTTTGAGCGAGAGATCATTATGGTATAAATTCATAACATGTATCATATCGTGTCTGCTGATGTAAGTTACATAACAAATAGACTCTTTTCAAGGAAACAAACCAGATCAAAAATATTACTATTGTGAAATTATTGTTGTTGTTGTTGTTGTTGTTGTTGTTGTTGTTGTTGGGATGTTGGATCCACCCCAGGTCTCTGCCTGCCCCAGGATCTCTGGCTAGTGTCCATATGGGGATAAATAGTCAGGATCTAGACAGATGCCAGGCCCAGTCAGAAATAATGTTTTGGCTTAAAAGATGGTCATTTACTAGATACAGGAGGCTATCTATTTTGGGCATGGTGTTTAAAACAAAGAGTCGTTAAACAGTAATACCACAACCACTGATAAACTTTGGTCTGACTTCTCCCCTTCTCTAATATGGTGGAGTTGAGTTACAGCTCATTAATTACTTGAAGATATTCAGTCAGAGACCTTTCATTGAACATGGTTCGAAAGATAAGACTAATAATATATCCTATCCAAATACTAAGCTTAAGGCTTCATGCAGCTTGGTGTCTGTGAGCACAGTGATGTCAAATTTACAGGAAATAATTTGTTTCGACTGACTTACTACAGACTGAGCTACTAAAGAAAATAGTGCAAGTCCTGCTTAAATAATGAAATGCTCATCTGGTATTCTAATAAACACCATAATTAATGTGATTTTCATTTAACTGAAAATGGCATATTATACTTAAAATATCAATTACAGCCAGATTATTTGTGAATCTATGCTGGAACAATTCTTTTTTTTTTTTACATTGTATATCTAATCATGGAGTATAAACTTCAGTTGTGTGTACATGATCTATGCTTATCTGTTATGGTATTCAGAAAGTTGTTCAGTGTGTTTGCTAGATGTATGCAAGTGTGTGTTTGTATGTGTGTGTGCGTGTGTGTGTGTGTGTGTGTGTGTGTGTGTGTGTGTGTGTGGGTCAACATCTGCTGCTGAGTGGTAGCTTAAATAATTGCAAGGTGTGAAAGCTGAAATGAGTTTCTGGCTGATGATAGTTTGACACATTAAGTATAATATGCCCAGAAAGGCTCTTTATTTTCTCAGTCTTAAGAAGAAGAAAAAGAAAAAAAAGAAAGAAAGTGCTGTCTAGTTACTGACAACTTAGAGAGGATATTTTCTCCTGCCGCATTTCTTTTTTTTGATAAAACTGACGGCGTCAGTACTCCTGCCTGCACAGTGATGGCAGAGGAGTGTGTGAACGACACTCAAATCCAGATTAGTCTGAGTTTGCACCATGAACACTTTTCATTCATCCTACTATTGATATGTGCCGAGGTATTGCTTGTTGGTGTTTCTTTATGAGAGTTAATCGCAAAGTAAGTGGAAAAGAATACAGAACAGAAATTGAGTGTGTGTGTGTGTGTGTGTGTGTGTGTCTCTGTGTGTGTGTGTACATGCTGGTCTGTGCTGTTTTTGAACTAAGCTGCTGGAGATGGCATTTTAGCATGCACGGCAGAGCAGTTTGCCTGTCTATGCATTTCTTCGTCTTTTTTTTTTTTTTTCCCTTTCTCCCTGCATCCTTCGCTCTGGTCCTGTCATGCCTCACTGCCCTGTCTCTCTCACTACACCCTCCCAATGTGTGTGTATGTGTGCCTTGGTGCATGCTCAGCTTGTAAATGTGTGTGTGTGTATGTGTGTGTGTGTGTGTGTGTGTGTGTGTGAAAAGTGGAGGTAAGCTCGACTGGGCTGTGGTTGTGCCGGCTAGATAACCCCGCTCCTGATAAGACCAGCAGGACGGTGACAGAACCGCCCACAGCAGTACTCCTAGGGCACTTTCAAAGATTTCTTTCTCCTCTGTGCTTGCTCGTCTTGTCAGATCAAATGAGTGATTCATCCCTTGTTTTCGACTCTTTTCAGATAAAGCACTCCCCACACCTCCCCCCTCGTCCCCGTCTCCAGCGGCGACAACGGGGAACAGAGAGGAAGGCGGCCCCCGTGGCAAAAGCTCCAGTGTGGTGGCGGGCGGTCTGCTGCAATCAGTGCTGGCCCAAAAGGACCGGCTCCTCTCGCAGACGGGGGAGATCCTCCCCTCCGCTCTGCCCCAGAATCTGCTGCCTCTTCTGGGCAGAGGACTGAGCGTGGGCTCGCTCCCTGGGAGTCATTCCCTGGAGCATCAAGGCGGGGGGTTACTGAGGAGGATAAAACCCCCGGCGCCGGCTTCGGTCTCAGGCAGTGCTCCCCCTGAGCCTGTACCTACCCCAGACACCCGCTCCCAGACCCCCGGCCCCGGGCCCCGGCCCCTCACACACAGCCCCGAGCACGAAGGTGACATCACCACCGTCGCCACAACACTGGAGATGGAAACAGACACAGAAACACCTTCATCAGGTAAACACTTTAAACACACTGTTCTTGACACATCGCCTCTTTTATTTCTAGGCACAATCATGCACAATCAATCAAAATGTGATTATTTATTTCAAATGAATGCTAGCAACCAGGAGCACTTGCTGTGTGCCTTGTGGTTTATGTGCCGTGCTATGATCCCTATAAAATACATCATTAATTATACACAGCAGGGATTTAGAATGATTTCTTAGTCAGGCAGACATTAAAGGGATTATTTGGACCTTAGCAAACACACCCCTCTGCTCTTTCCTCAGCTGTGCCAGGGTGCATGGTGAATTTCTCCGACCCGGAAGGCTATATCGACTCCTCCGACGACCCCCCGCTGCCCGATGGCACGTTCTTACACTGCACCTACACAGTGACCGTGTACACCGGCTACGGGGTGGAGCTGCAGGTACGCTTCACACACAGCTGTCACTAACTCGCTGCTAACTAACTCGCTTGTAAGTGTGCATCAGCTGCAGTAAGATGGTGCTGAGTCTGTGTCTGTAGCTGTGTTGTCGCTATGGAAATGCCCTGATCTCAGGACTAACTCTGCCTCCTAGTGGTGGCTTCTGGTGTGGCAGCTATTATGCTGCTGTCTATTGGTCTATCTATCTATTTGGTGCTGCTACTGCTGCTGCTGCTCTCTCTCTCTCTCTCTCTCTCTCTCTCTCTCTCTCCCTCTCTCTCTCCCCCTCTCTCTCTCTCTCTCTGCTCTTTCTCTGTGTCTCTGCACTTTCTGTCTGTCTTTGCTCACTGCTCTCTATCTATCTGTCTCTCCCTCTCTCTCTCTCTCTGCCTTTGCTCACTGCTCTCTCTCTCTCTCGTCTCTCTCTGCTCTTTCTCTCTGCCTTTGCTCACTGCTCACTGCTCTCTCTCTCTCTCGCGCGCTCTCTCTCTCTGCTCTTTCTCTCTGTCTTTGCTGACTGCTCTCTATCTCTCTCTCTCTCTCTTTCTCTCTGTTTGCTCCCTGCTCTCTCTCTCTCTCTCTCTCTTTCCGCTCTCTCCTCTCTGTCTTCACTCTCTTCCCTCTCTGCTCTGTCTCTCTGTTTGCTCCCTGCTCTCTCTCTCTTTCCTCTCTCTCTCTCTGTCTTCGCTCTCTCTCCTCCCTCTCTGCTCTTTCTCTCTGTGTTCCTCCCTGCTCTCTCCCCCTCTCTCTCTCTTCACTCTCTCTCTTCACTCTGTCTCTCTCTCTCTCTCTTTCCTCTCTCTCTCCTCTCTCTGTCTTCACTCTCTCTCCTCCCTCTCTGCTCTTTCTCTCTGTGTTGCTCCCTGCTCTCTCTCCCTCTCTTCACTCTGTCTCTGTCTCTCTGTCTCTCTCTCTCTCTCTCTCTTTCCTCTCTCTCCTCTCTCTGTCTTCACTCTCTCCTCCCTCTCTGCTCTTTCTCTCTGTCTCTCTCTCTCTGTCTCTCTCTCTCTCTTTCTTCACTCTGTCTCTCTGTGTGTCTCTCTCTCTCTTCACTGTCTCTGTGTGTGTCTCTCTCTCTTCTCTCTCTCTCCTCTCTCTCCTCTCTCTCCTCTCTCTGTCTTCACTCCCTCCTCCCTCTCTGCTCTTTCTCTCTGTGTTGCTCCCTGCTCTCTCTCCCTCTCTCTCTCTCTTTGCTCTCTCTCTCTTCCATCTCTCTCTCTCACTCTCTCTCTCTCTCTCTCAATTCAATTTCAATTCAATTCACCTGCCAGTTGTATTGGTATGACACAGGGATTCCATACATTACCAAAGCTGAAGATGTAAAAATGAATTCTGTTTCCCTTAATGTCTGACAACACATTTTGGAGCTAAAATTGCACACCGACTCTTCTGGCCACATAAATCAGTCTGTCCAGGAATTTGCAATATTGCGATCACAATAATTAATACAAATTCAACCAACAGACTATGACTACCATGGTCTTATACTACAAACAACAACTCATTAGTGGAGCTTTTGAGAGGGGGAGATGGAGGACTCAGATGACAGAGTTGCAGCTGAATATGGGAGATTTATTCACCCCCATTTAACCTTCATTATTATAGTTTCCATTTATAATGAGCCTTTTATTTCCATAGCCTACTGTTTGTCACACAAACTCAAAGTCGATCTCATAAATGGAATGAAACCAACCAATTTTATTCGGTGCTTCGGTGCTGATGTTGACTTGAAGCTATAGGCCTATTTATTAAGACTGGAATCCAAGCACAGTGTTTTGTGTAACTTGGAGCCTGTGTTTTTTTTGTCCAGAAAATAAAAAAGACAAGCACTTAAAGGCATACTGAGCAGGATTTCCCCCTTGAAATGCCACAAACTCATCCAAAAATGAGAAAAGCTGATAGCTAAGCTAACTGGCACCTAACGGTCCAACAGAAAACAGGCCAACTCCGCATCGCTCTTCATCCCCATCCTCTCCTTCAATATTCCCCCAATGGGTGAAAGCCAACAGATTCACTCTCGTTTTGGAACGAGCCTTGTCTGCTTGGCGTTTTGCCTCGCTGTACTTTTTTTTTTACTGGTTTTTACCGTTCTGGCAAACACAGGGAGGAGGGGTCAACTTTGAAAGTTACAAGCCACAAGCAGCAAAATCCTACTCAGTATGCTGTTAAGTATTATTATATCAAGTAATTATAAAAACCCCATTTTCCTTGACTTGACAATCCCACAGTCATACTGAAAAAACAGCCAAAACCCATGCATCATAATAAAAAAATAAATAATTAAATAAAAATGAAGCACTTTTGATCACAATAATCACAAAAAAACTGCAAAATCCTGGAGGGACTGACCAATAGGGAACTTTCTGAAGACTGGGGAGATTATTAAATTTGGGTTATATTTGACTTACAGTATTTCTCCATTATCTCTCTCTATGGCCAGGTGAAGAGTGTGAACCTGTCCGAGGGAGAGCAGCTGTCCATCAGAGGTGTAGATGAGGGCGGGACCCTGTTGGTCCTGGCCAATCAGACGCTGCTGGTCGAAGGCCAGGTGATCCGCAGTCCCACCAACACTCTGTCTGTGTACTACCGGTCTGCTCCGGAGGGAACCATGGGCATCTTCCAGCTCCACTATCAGAGTGAGTCCACACACACACACACACATGCATGTACACACATACGCACACATGTGTACACACACACTCGAATAAGCATATACGTACATATAAACAAGCTGTACAAATCTGATACATTTGAATTCTTCATTAGTGCCTAAGGGGCTGTTTGTACTCTGTATACATGGTAATTGCATAATCAGAAATCTTCTCATCTAATCACTTAGCATGGTGATTGGATCTGTCGTGTGAATTAGCTGATTAGAGCTCTGATTAATTGGTTCTCCTCTCATTAGGAGGCTGAGGATATGGGAGTTTGTATAGTGTGTGTACTTTTCTATGTGCGTGTGTGTGTGTGTATGTGCGTGTGTGTGTGTTCATGTGCTCATGCAGGTGTGAGTGTGCATCCATGTGTGAGTGCCTTTGATGTGACACTTAGTTGGATCAATTTTCTGTGCCGTGTGTGTGTGTGTGTGTGTGTGTGTGTATGTGTGTGTGTGTGTGTGTGTGTGTGTGTGTGCACGTGTGTGTGTGGCTGTACCTGGTCATAGTGGATGTGACAGGGACTGGAAAGGAGGAAGTAGACCCACCTGGCCCATTAATCTCACCCATCTAGTCCCTTTACATCACCACTGGGGAGGAAGATAGAATAGAATAGAATAGAATAGAGAATAACAAGACAGAACAGAATAGAGGGAACAACCTGCCTTCTTAAAACCTATTTTTTCATAGATGAGTTTTCATGGTATGTCTTTTATGCTCTCCATTCCTATCCTTTTAAACTGTGATGCCTTTTAATTAATTTCATGCATTTCATTCTGTAAAATGCTATACTGTAGAAGTAATAGTAGTAGTAGTAGTAGTATAGTAGCAGTAGTAGCAGTAGTAGTAGTAGCATTATTGGTAATATGTGTAATTATTTGATAGCTATTTGCAGCCATAATATATACACACACAACATATACACACCCGGCCTGATTTTTCTGTGTGTGTAGTTTTCAGACTGAGCTGCGCCCTGCCCAGGAGGCCTCACTTTGGGGAGGTGTCGGTGCTGGACCTGCTGCCTGGAGGCACGGCCCGCTTCCACTGCCACATGGGCTACCACCTGCAGGGGGAGCCGCTGCTCACCTGCCGCAACGCCTCCCTGCCGGTGTGGGACGGCAAGGAGCCCAGCTGCAGGGGTGAGCATCATCATGTATATTGTGGCCTAGTGTCTTTCATTTTTGACATAGTATGTGACTGATTTTCGATTAAAGTTAAATATCTAAGTTGACGACGTCCTGGTCCTCCTCTCCACAGCTCTTTGTGGGGGTTCAGTGAAGAACGCCACAGTAGGGAGAGTGCTGTCCCCCTCTCCCCACCACGGGCCTAACGCCACCCTGGACCGCTCCTGCTCCTGGTCCCTGGAGGCACCCAAGGGCCAGAGGCTGCACCTCCACCTGGAGAGATTGGCCTTGGGACCCACTGACAGGTAGGCCATGTTTGTGCGGTGTCCGGTCCTAGGCCATGGAAGAGTCTGAAGGTTTTCATTTGAACCGAACACTACAGCACTCTTCCCATCCCTGCAGGCTGGTGCTGTGGAGCGGTCTGGACATCGGCTCCGTGGTGCTGTTCGACTCGGGTCGGGGCGGACAGATACCGTTTGAGGGAGTGATCAGCGAGGGTCCGGCTGTGAGGGTCCAGTTCATCACCGATCAGCCCAACCACAACACGGGCTTCAACATCCGCTACGAAGGTACAAAGGCTGGAATATCATCGCGTTGAAAAGTAAAATATGTGTTTCTGGCAATGGCAGATGGTGGAAGGAGTGAAAGGCCGATGGAGGAATCCCTGACAACATGTTTCTCCTAAGTAAAAACCAAAGCCAAAGTAAAAACCTTTGAGCAAACAACCAAAGATCAACCAAAGAGGATTCCATTCATCTTGACCATGGTCTTGTTTGTTTACAGCAATTATACAGAGGTATCGCAATGAATTTGACAATGAAATATCGAGAAGACATGGTTTATTGAGTCCTCTGTCCTCATTCTCCTCCTGCAGCTTTTGAACGTGGCCACTGCTACGAGCCGTACCTCCAGAACGGGAACTTCAGCACCTCGGACCCGTCCTATGGAGTCGGAGCTGTGGTCCAGTTCAGCTGCGACCCGGGCCACTCTCTGGAGCAAGGCCCCCCCGTGATTGAGTGCATTAACGCCAGGGATCCATACTGGAACGACACAGAGCCACTATGCAAAGGTACGATCATACGCTGAGGGCAGAAAGCACAAGCAAAGCTATTTTCTAGAACGCTACCCCGGATATAGGCTAAGACCTGTGGGAAACTCATTTCTCCCCATTTCTGTCTTTCACTCATCCCTCTTTCCTTCTTCCTCTCTCTCTATGCTCTCTCTCTTCCTCTCTCTCCTCCTCCTTTCTCCCTCCAGCACAGTGTGGAGGCGACCTGGCTGGTCCAGGAGGGGTGATTCTGTCTCCAAACTGGCCGGAGTGGTACGGAGAAGGAGAGGACTGCAGCTGGAGGATACATGTAGGGGAGGACAAACGGGTGCTGCTCGACGTGCAGCTGTGAGAAAAACACACACACACACATGCACACACACACACACACACACACACACACACACACACACACACACACACAAACATATTCTCTTGGCTTTCCCATTAACGTAATTAGATGTCAGAACTTCTTAAAATTAGCTAGATGAAGGGAATTGGTTGAGGGCTTTTTATGGACATTTTATTCATTAAGTGCTTTTCACCCTCTGTTTCAGCTTCAGAGCTTTAAAAGACACAGTTTGTAAGTATTTAGGAAATTTAGGAAATATTTACTGGGCATGCTGTCTCTCATATTGTCAGAAGCTGCCCTCTGATATTCCTCAAGATGGACAACAGAGCTACACACCGATTACATGACTGCAATTAGCCACATCCCTCTAGGAGAGAGATTTATTAGCTTCATGCTGCATTTTGTCTGCTGTCCAATCTAAACAGCAGGTTTTGAATGCACTGTAGCAATGTGTTATGATGAGCTTTTAACAAAGGAGCTTAATGGAAAGAGATTAGTGCCAGCAGAGATTGTATTTGAATTGCATGAATGCTCATACCAAAGCGCTGAAACAAATATATATTTTTTTTTAATAAATTATTTTACTTGAATGTTACTTGCAAGGCACCATTAGAAATTGAATGCAAAGGCTGGGAACTAAATGTGATTATTACTGAATTTAACGTTTAACTATATTTTCAAATACGTTTTCGGGTTTCAAATGTGATTTTTTAAATTCAGATTAAAGCTGTCAACATTTGATCACTGGTAAAACTGCTTGGCGCGGGCTGAGCCATTGTTTTTTTCTGTGGAGAGAGCAGTGATGCCGAACGTCCAAATTCCAAAATCCAAATTATTTGAGCTTGCACTGCTGACCTTTCAAAGCGCGTCCAATCAGATTACAGCTTTGCGTGACGCACAAAGAGCTGAAAGATGGAGGAGAAGTTAATACTGTGTGTGTGAGAGGTTTCGAGAGTTGTGCAATCCAACATTAAAATGTTACCACAACCTCGGGGGAAAAATACATTTTTGCTTTTTGATTTTACAAATATGTATGATGACATATTGGCAAGCCTTCCTGCGTCCTACTTAGCGGTGCAAGCAGCTCAGACCTCTTATCATGTTTTGACAGTTTGAGCTCTCTGAGACACACATCTGGGGACTTAGGAAAAGCTAACGAGCAAAGATTCAATCCAACAACATCAGAGAATGTACTGGTACTACTATTTGTTTTCACCAGCTTGAAATCTTTGTTCTCGTCTCATTTCTGACACTGTTGGATTCTTTGATCGTTTGCTTTTCTTAAGACCCTGAATGTGTGTCTCATCAGTCTGAATTGAGAATACTGAATTTGAAATAGTTAAGATTAAGAACTAGTTAAGAGTTCAATTCAATAATAATCACATTCACTTTCAAGCCTCTGCCTTCAATTTCTAATTGTGCCTTAAAAATTCAATCTTAAACCTCTTTCAGCCGTTTAAGATAAACATGACAAATTCAAATTCATGCAATTCAAATACAATGTCTGCTGGCACTGACCTCTTTTCCCTCTTAAGTAACATTTCATATTATAGAGATATTTCAATGTTCAAAATCTTGTAAACTGCATCTTTAAGAAGTGGTGGGATGATAAAAATGTCTCCAGGGCAATAAAAACATGTTGGTGTTTACAGACTGTTACACACCAGGCCTGTAGATGCATACAGCATTTAGCCTCTCAGGTCATCCCGTCTCCCACACAGTCGGCTGTCAACAGGACCGCGCGCTGAGTCATCACAATCTGTCCTGAACTAACACCACTGGCTATACTCTTCTTCTCTCTCCCTCTCTCTCTCTGTCTCTGTCGCTTCGTCTTGCTCCCTCTCTTCCTCTGTCTTCAGCCTGAACATCAGTGACAGCGATATGCTGACCATTATCGACGGCGACGAGGTGACCACGCGCATCCTGGGACAGTACGTCGGAGGGAGCGGCCCCTTCAAGCTCTCCTCCACGACCCCTGACCTGACCGTCACCTTCCACTCCGACCCGGCGGGCCTCGTCTTCGGCAAGGGAGAGGGCTTCATCATCAACTACATGGGTGAGAGTTGAAGGCAAAGGATTGGGATTAGGATTAATTATGAGTTATAATTATAAATCAAAGTATGACTCTAGGGATACTCTGGTTTGATCTGGAGACGTGTGTAAACAGAGAAACATGGGGAAGAAAACCCGAAACTGCGAATGAAATAGATGTGGAAAGGTTAATTTTCGTACAATTTTCTCATTCGTTATTGTTTTGCTTTCCTCTTCGAGCTGCCCACTCCATTTTTCATCTTCCCATTTCTTCTCTCCTCTCATCTCTCTCCCTTGCCTTGTCTTTCCCGTTCCTTTTATTTCCTTTCCCTTTGCCCTTATTCAATCACATCGTATTTGTTTCACCATCTCACAAGGGCCCTTGTCTACACATGCACACACTCGCAGTTTCCCAAACAACCAACCACACACACACACACACACACACACACACACACACACACACACACACACACACACACATACACATACACACACACACACTCTACACAGTAATTTGCAATGCTTTCCAGATCCAACACCTGACACCAATTTATAATAGCATTGAAATATACACTGTCCAATTCACTACTCACCCTCTCAACACACACACAGTCACACACACTCATGCATGTATCCCCAGGGGTTAAATCAGGTAGATGCAGCATGAATACACACTCTTTTTGATTATGTGTGTGTGTGTGCAGGAGTGTGTGTGTGTGTGCAAGCACAGCACATGTGTGTTTGTGCTCAGAATAAATTACCCACCCCACACATTCAGTCCCCATTCAGTCTGCATGGAGGAAGAGAACCAAGTCAATAGAGAATGAATCATTGATTCAGGAACAAATCCCTGTGGGCCTATTACCTAGCACAGTGTAATGCGATGCTGTATGTTCCATGATCAATCATCACAGTACAGAACATCACCAATACACGTGTGTATGCATGCACACACACACACATTAGTCCCTTTCTCCAAGTCCCAGTAGGAGACTGTGTATTCATATTTCTGCCTACGCTGTAATGGATTTTTTTCTATCTTTGTGCTGGGTCATTTTTATTTAATGTCTGGCATTCTCATTAAGACACTGGTGGACACTGGAGGTTGACTAAGGCTTTTGTTTTGTTCTTTCTCTGAGACATGAGAATCCACTGTGCAACAACATGTGTCTGGAAATGTATGACCATAACATTAGGGAAAGCAACTGCATTAGCCTTAACAAAATCAGACTGATCTTAAGCTGACTTAATTTAACTTCATTAATGTTACAGATATGAATTCACTTGACAGTTATTTTGTTACATTTAAACAAAATCAGTCTGTGCACTTGATTTATTCCATGGCAAAACAGTTGAGATCCACTGGGGTTAAGAGCATGGAATAAACAAAATTAAATTAAAAGAAAATGCAATTAGAAATTCTTGATGTTTAAGTAATGAAGCAATAGAAAGAAAATACAAAGGACAATAAAGAATGTAGAAAGAATGTAGAAATCAATCAATCAAATAAACCTTACATTACATTACATGACAACAAGAACAGATCCTGCACAGACCCACGGCGCATGTGTTCAATTCAGTGAAATGACTTACCACACGGTTATCGGTTAAATAATTCCACCTATGTCACTTAGACACTACAGGTAATAATGTCACCTATAACGTTAAAGTTTATAGGCCAACGGAAGACGTGGATGTATGTAAATTAACGGCAGAGAGTGAGGCTCAGTGTGGAGCAATGCTTAACTAGCATGACGCGTTCATCGGTTAAATGACCTATTCCACCAACGTCACAGACCACAGGTAATAACGTGACCTACCGTTAAGGTTTGCAGGACAGAAGATGTGGATGTCTGTAAATTGACGGCGAAGAGTGTGGCTCTGTGTGGGATCCAATATGGCATTATCAATGTATGGGACTGAATGTGGCATTTAGCCCATAGGCGAGAGGCCATCTCTTAGTCAAAGACGCCCTCTAGAGGCCATCTCACTAAGCGTTACCTGACTGACTGACTGCCTGACCTGAATTTGCCTTGTGATGTATTCCGTGGGGGGAAAAAAAACCCATTGATGTCATAGATTCACATATGGGCCGAACTGTGAGAAGTGAATGACTGATTGTAATGATTTTCTTGAAGGGTGGAAGGATTAAAATCGGCCAACTTCGCCACAATTTCAATGGCAAACTGTCCTTGTCAGGTTATCTAACAGGATATACACTGTAGAGGTGATATTTGAAGACTGTTCAACACAAATGAAATCTGTCACTCTCTGTCAAATGAACAAGTATTCAGACAACCAATCCATCAATCTTCCCTGCTGAGATGGATTCCTCCTTGTAGATGGCTCTTAAAAGTACTCTGTCAAAATCAAATGTTCGGTTATTTGTCTTGTTGCTTGCTGCTGAACCCTCTTGTTCCCAGGTAATTGTTGTGAAGGAGAAAATGCCTTCAGTGTCCTTGTAGGCTACATGAAGCTCTGTAGAGCTGTACATCTGTCTGGGCCTCTAGCAGTGGCACCACCAATGGAGCCATTAATCAAACTCCTTTGATTTCTCCTCTCTGTGCAAGCAGAAGTGTCCCGTAATGACTCTTGCCCAGACCTGCCTGAGATCCAGAATGGCTGGAAGACAACATCCCACGCTGCGCTGGTGCGAGGGGCGCGCATCACCTACCAGTGTGATCCCGGCTATGATCTGGTGGGACGAGAGACCCTGACCTGTCAGTTAGACCTGTCCTGGAGCACGCAACCCCCCTTCTGTGAGAAGAGTGAGTTCCAGTCTACACACATACACTGACTTTGTGTTTGTGTGTGTATGCTTTCCTCTCACTCTATTTCCCCTGTGTGTCGTCTGGTTTCAGTAATGTACTGTTCAGATCCCGGCCATGTGGAGCACTCCACCAGGTCTCTGTCAGACCCAAAGCTCCTGGTGGGGACAACCATCCAGTACAGCTGCAACCCCGGCTTCATCTTGCAGGGCGGTGCCACTCTCACCTGCTACGGCCGTGAGCCAGGGACTCCTGTGTGGACGTCCCGACTCCCTCACTGTGTCTGTGAGTAGTACTTGTCAAATGGACGGATCGGGAATAAACATGTTGTCCATCGTTTTGTACGAGAACAAGGTTTAAAGCCTCTTACATACAGTAACTGGAGTGGTGTATGAGCAACAAAGCACGATACGTCAACTGCTTTTATATAACAAGAAACGTCTGTAGTTATTAACAACAAAATCGTGGGCTGACAGCGTCCTATGGTTTAGTTGTTAATTTTCCAGCCCCTATGATTTCAGAAACCTGCCATGAGGATAGACAATTTCACACAGCAGTAAACTGGAGATGAGAAGCTCGGTGTCATTTCGGTGTCATTTCCCGTTGCGGTGCAATCTGACATGAGTGGGTTTGTGTGATTTCTCGCAAAGAGGACTTAACAGGGCCTGGCACCCTCTTTCTTCTGCTGACACCGATCCCAGTGTCTGTGCCTGCGAGAGACGACGCTGCCTCCCCCTGCATTCTCGTCTCGGGACGGTGGATGTATGTGTGCGCGTGCGTCAGAATGTGCGTGCGCTTTTGGGGTTATTAATGTTTATGTGAAGTGTTTGATATGTAAATGAGATGCTAATACACCGTACCAATCAGCCCTCAGCCACCTGGAGGAGGGGGCGGAGATTATCCGTGAGTCATGTCACCTCAGCCCGAGCCTGTCAAATCTGTCAGGCGCGCTCTGACGCAAAAACCCTCTTATTCATTTGGGAGAAACTCAACTGGATCCTTCCATCCTTTCCTTTTTTCTCCCCTCCTTCTGTCTAGCCGAGGAGTCGGTTTCCTGCGAGAACCCCGGTCTCCCTGACAACGGCTACCAGATCCTGTCCAAGCGGCTTTACCTGCCCGGCGAGTCGCTCACCTTCGTCTGTTACCAAGGTTACGAGCTCATCGGAGAGGTCGCAATTAAATGCATCCTCGGGAACCCGTCCTTTTGGAGCGGGCCGCTCCCACTCTGCAGGGGTGAGATTTTTTTGCAACATTTGGTGCTTAAACTGTACGTGTGGAATGGAACACTCCCCGTTTCTGCACAGCTTTGGATTTATGCATGTAGAGAGTGTTATTCAAGGTCTATTTTGCTCCATGCTTCTTGATACAGATCGAACGTGCCCAGTGCATGCAATTCCAGGCAGCCATGTTTGGGTATTAATAGAAACTCCGCAGGAAGTGTGATGTAAATTTTCATATGCACTGACTGACAGAATGATGTCTTGCAGCCAACCATGACTGCTTTGGCAACCATGCTTTGGAAGGTGAGTCTGTGTATGTTGGTATGAGTCCTCTGCTCTGGTGCTGTGGGGTTAAAGGCCACATCATGTGTCTTCTAGTCTCGCCAAACCCCGACAAACCATCACACAGGCTAGGAATTAAAAAAAAAAAAAAAAGCACTTCACCTGTCTCTGTCTGCTCTGCCTGCCTCAGCACACATCTGCCTGTTAGACCGTTCCCACTGTGTGTATTTGTCCATTCATGTGTGGTCTGACTCATTTGTTTTCGTGTAGCATCCTTCAAACTTAGCTAAGCCACCCACTGTGTCCTTTACCAGCTTTTTCTTTGTGTTCCCTTGATAATATCCTGACTTTAATTAGCCTTGCTTCCATTTATGTATCGTCAGTTGCAGAGGCCACTGCAGGCTCGAGGCTGGATGGAGGGAACATCGCTCTGGCCATCTTCATCCTGGTCCTTTTGCTGTCCGTGCTGCTGGGAGGGGCTTATGTCTACGTCACACGGTAAGCCCCCGATACTCATGAGAACTAAACTGGAACATTGTACTTGAGCACAAAGGCCTGTATCACCAGGGGACATCGTCATCTTCATCTACCCATCGTTCCTACAGATATATTAAATATTCAGAAAGAAAGAATACACCTGTTAGGATAGTACCCATATGACTTCAATACACCAAGATGATAGCACATCAAGTGCCACAGAAGCATCCATTGATTAAAGTCCCACTCAAGCTGCTTCAATACTCATCTTTATAATGGACACTCACATAAACAAAGAGAGTATGTATTCATGCTGCATCTACCTGATTTAAGAGGAAAAATACGAGGCCATCTTATACAAATACAAATTCTAATTACCTCTGCAAATTGGGTCACTGGGATTTCTCTAATGATTTTTTGTCTGCACCCCCTTATCCTTCCCATTAGGTGCCGATATCACTCGAACTTGAGGCTGCCTCTTATCTACCCCCACCCTTACCGACAGATCACTGTGGAGACCGAATTTGACAACCCACTCTATGAGACAGGAGGGGTGAGTGTCTGATACCCATTGCTGCATTGGAAGAACAGCTGCCTATTGTACAGATCCTTAACAGCCATTTGTTTGGAATAAATAGAAGAAGAACTAGGGAGAAGAAATAAACGCCATGTAAACGCGAACTTCATCAACAGAAAATCCAAGGAAAAACATGTCAAATTTCAATATATAAAAATCACAGTTCATTATATATCAAAACTCATTATATAAATATCAAAGTTCGATGTACTGTATATATATATGTATATATATCAAAGATCAATAAATATTTTCTTGTTGGCCTCCCATAGCTATCTTTCATTGTAATTGTCACAGTGGTCAGTACTGATATCTTTTAAATCTCTCTCTCTCTCCCTCTCTCTCTCTCCCCTCTCTCTCACTCTGCCTTTGCTCACTGCTCTTTCTCTCTCTCTGCCTCTCTCTCTCTCTGCTCTTTCTCTCTGTCTTTGCACACTGCTCTCTGTCTCTCTTGCTCTCTCTTTCTCTGTCTCTGTTGTCGCTCTCTCTCTTTCTGTCTTCACTCTCTTTTCCCTCTCTGCTCTTTCTCTCTGTTTGCTCCCTGCTCTCTCTCTCTCTCTCTTCCTCTCTCTCTCTCCTCTCTCTGTCTTCGCTCTCTCTCCTCCCTCTCTCCTCCCTCTCTGCTCTTTCTCTCTGTGTTCCTCCCTGCTCTCTCTCCCTCTCTGCTCTCTTCACTCTCTCTCTCTGTCTCTGTCTCTCTCTTTCCTCTCTCTCTCCTCTCTCTGCTCTTTCTCTCTGTGTTCCTCCCTGCTCTCTCTCTTCACTCTCTCTTCACTATCTCTCTTCACTCTGTCTCTGTCTCTCTTTCCTCTCTCTCTCCTCTGTCTTCACTCTCTCTCTCCCTTCGTGCTCTTTCTCTCTGTGTTGCTCCCTGCTCTCCTCTCTCTCCCTCTCTCTCTCTCTCTCTCTCTCTCTCCCTCTCAGCAGGACACTCGTGAATATGAGGTATCAATATGAGAAGCCTTGCGCCAAGACATCTCTGAACTGAGACCGACCCACCCACCCCCCCGCCCCCTCGACCGCCCGTCCCGACTCTTCATCCTCTCCTCCCTCCCGCTCCTCCCAGGAGGAGGTGATGTAAATACAAACAGATGATGTCCAGGCCCCTTCTGCCGCGTGAGCGCTGAGGAGGAAAACAGGAGAGGAGATTCGGAGCGGAGAGGAAGGAAGGAGAGAGGAGAAACATATAGGCGGAGAGGTCGGCGATGAATAGATCAGACGTCGCCGGGGACCGGAGGGATAGCGCAGATAAGACGGGAGGATAGAGGGGAAGACAGATGGAGAGAGGACATGTTGCTAAGGGTGAGGAAAGTAGAGAAGCGGACTGGGGCAGGCCAGGAGGGGGAGGAGGGGAAGGAGTTGGACCGGGGGACAGGGCATAGGATGAGCAATGTGGGATGGAGGGGAGGGGGGGGGGGGGGGGGGGATTGATGCACTTGTTACTTTTTTTGTCAAATCTCTCACTTGCCAGGCATTTAGTGAAAAAAAAAATATTGGGAAGAAAGAAAAGTTGAGGACAAGAGAGGAAGCGAGAGAAGGGAAGGGATGCTGAGGTCATTGATTTGGGGATAAATTGGCAGGTAGAGAGGTGGATATTGTTTTCTTTTGATTTTTTTTTTTTTACATCCACACTCTTGTGCAGTCACCCTCTCTCATGTCACTAAAACGGTAATTACAGGGAGAACATAGGGGGGGGGGGGGTCAATGGTTTACTTCATTCTTTTCCTTGTCAGTCAGACACAGGGATGTAAGCTGTCCCTGCCCCCCCCCCCCACTACCCCTCCTCCCCCTCCTCCCCCTCCTGCCTGCAGATCATTTTTACAAGGCTTCGTACTCCAGCCGGTCCAGTTCTGGTTTTAGCCGTAGTCCAGTGGTATTCAAATCCATGACTTTAGGGGTCAGTGCACTGCTGTTTTCTTATTTCTCATGTGTAGTTAGATTGATGGCCGTCCACAGCAGGAGAAATGGAAACGAGTGCCGGTGCAGTCCCGGAGGTATGCGATATTTGAATAGCGTAGCTGTAGTTAACTGACCTACCTTCAAGTGCAAGCTCAATCAACCCACCAGATGATGTATTTATTTTGAGGTATATGTGATGTTTTATGCAGATTGATAAATGTACATTTTCATTATGAGAAGAGAAGAAAAAATGTTACAAATTTCCCTAAATAAATGGCAAAACTTGAATAAAAAGTATAAAAGAATCTTTCTAAATATGTGTGTGTGCTGGTGTTTTCTTTTTATGGGTCACATGCAGAGTGATGCTGATGATGCATGTGCCTTCAATTTTTCATTCATTCTTTCATTCCTCCTGTCCTAATTATCCTGCCATTCATTCAACATTCAAATGTAATTATATCAAAGTTAAATTTGCATGTATTTACATTAGATTAAATTCTAATCATATAATTACATTTTGCAATTATAGTAATGCTTTATTGAAATAGAAAATTAATAGTTTTGTCCAAATTGTTCATAAAAATAACCATAACAAAATATAAAGTCAAATCATTCACACCTTATTTTAGCCGAAATTTCACCAAATTTAGACAAATATTGCTGAGTGAGCACTCCTCACAACACTTCAGTTGTCCTCTTTAACATGATTGTGTTTTAAAACTTGATCTCTTGTCCTTTAGACCATCACCATAAGTCACTATCACTCTAAATATACATGATTCTCATAATAAACAATACAGTAACGGTGGTTCGCTTATAGACGGCACCAGAGTCCAGTTTGTATAGTTTCAAAGGAAAAGTAAATCATCATCTTGCTGCCAATATATGTGAAATAATGAATAGAGAACTCGCTTGATGTGCGTGACTTAACTTTCATCCAAGCATCTATTTTTGGTTAGCATTCAACTTGGCACGCAGCCTTTTTGGACAGTGTGCTGTTGTTGTCCAAATATGCCCTGATGGGATGGGTGGGAGGCAAATCCTGCCCCGCAGCGTTTCCCTACCCTCAGCCCATTTTGAAGTCCTAATGATTCCCTCTATTGCCATCCTGAATGCTAATAAGCAGATTATGCACCCCGCCACCATAGCAATTTCCAGAGGCTTCCCTGCTGCGGTTAAATCCACTGGTGATAAGCGTTTAACCAGATGCTGGATGATATTTGACACTGAAGAAATTCAATGCTACCCCACAGCTACTGAACCAAAGGCATTTCCAGGTCCAGAAATACACTACATTTATGTCTACATTTTAGACATTTAGTACTACTAGTAATACTCTTATCCAGAGTGACTCACAATAAGGAGCTTAAAATCCTATATCATCAACATTACAACCAACCAACAGAAAGAGTGAAAACTACGCCACCTATAGATGTCACAAATATGTCCCATGGATATTATAACAGAGAAGCACAGGCTAAAGAAATAAGGCAGGAAAGTAATTTTCTTGTAATAGGCTTGATGTGGTGGACACTTTTTTACAATGTGCCTTACAGTACCATGAGTGCATACAGTGGGAATTATAACTCTGCTCAGCTCTAGGCCTACTCACCAAGCTACACAGGACCACTGTTTTCCTGTTTATATTTTAAACACTAATTAGCAAGTAATGTAATTAAAACATCACATCTCAGGCAGTGATTGCAACACCTAAGCTAGCAGCAGTATGCAGAAATCAAGAACTGTGCTTGTGTATATTGGTAATAACTGATAATTGAAGCTTTGACGCATCTTTAGCTCAACTATTTTCACCATGTTTTAGTTGCACATCAGAGCACTATACATCTATTTCTACATCCCATCCCATCATCATATGAGTAGCTACAATAAATGTATGTTGTGATTATGATTCTGAGTTGATATTGGGATGATCAAACAAGAGCAGCGGCCTGTAGGCATTATTGTGGTGCAACAGTATACTTTAAAGCTTACTTTGTAAATTCAAGTCAGGCCTTAGACTGTCTGGTTTGATCCACAGATCTGCCTATGTGGAACAACTGAACTGTCTGACTCGATCAATGTTATGGGAGAGTGGTGTCACACACACACACACACACACACACACACACACACACACTCATACACAAAGGATATACCCTGTGAAAACTTGAATGTATTAAAAAAAAACACTTCAACAAAGAGCCAGACAGCTCTAGGCCCACACAGTTCAGTAAAACAATTGAAAACAAAGACTTTTTACAAACACACATTTTGTATTAATACAACTCTACACCTTACAGTGAATACATATCATAAAAGATATCATCTTTTGGCCTCAGTGTCCTTCCTTTACTCTCCCCAAGCTCCTACAAACCTATTACAAACCCCATGAATGGGTTGCATTACCAATATATTTGCTTGCTGCAAAGCTATGAAGGTACATCAGTCATGTAAAATAAGTTTGATCTTGTATTTAGGAATTTGTGTCGCATATTGAAGTGTGCACGTATCTGCAAACCTGTGTTTTTAACCTGAACCCAAAGAGGAGATACACAAATCTGCAGAATTGTTTTGAACATGTTTTGGAGATCACAAACAAACACTGAAAAAACACTTAAACACACTTAAACACACTTAAACACACTTAAAACTATTAGTGCAAGTTGAAGCAGGAAGACAATCCCTTTCACTTTCTCACTCTCTCTCTTTGCACATCGGGTCTCTGGCTCACAATTATTCTCATCCAATGAACACTCCTGGTTATCAGCTCAGCCTTTCTGTCGGCCAATGATCTTGCTTGGTTGATGATATTTAAACTTGCCTACCTGTCTCCTTGCTTTCAGTGCGCCCCTCCACCAGTCTCCGTCCAGGAGGATCTTTGGAATCGCATTTATTTACAGGATTTTAATCCCCATAAATTATTTCCTGAGTCAACACCAAAGCTCTTGTCTTATATTGTAATAAA
>NW_027283579.1:0-10000 GCF_046629955.1 Centroberyx affinis | reverse complement strand
GAGAGGGTGAGAGAGGATGAGAGAGAGAGGGAGAGAGAGAGGATGAGAGAGAGAGGGAGGGAGCAAGAGGGTGAGAGAGATAGGGAGAGGGAGAGAGAGGGTGAGAGAGAGAGAGAGAGGGTGAGAGAGGATGAGAGGGAGAGAGAGAGGGAGCGAGAGAGAGGGTGGGAGAGAGAGAGAGAGGGTGGAGAATAATTAGTATATTATCAGAGGTCATGGTGGCCGAGCGAGCATCACCTGACATTAGACTTAGATTAGAGTGAGTGTGTGTGTAGTTGTGGACTTACTAGCAGCAGTATTTTTAGACCACAAACACACACACACACACACACAATAGCAGGAATGTCAGCTATGTGACTGTGTGTGTGTGTGTGTGTGTGTGTGTGTGTGTGTGTGTGTGTGTGTGTGTGTGTGTGTGTGTGGCTGAACTGTAAAGTGAAGGAGAACTGGGCTTCATATCCTGACAGACAGAAGGCAGATCGACCTGCTGTCACTCAAACAGGATTCAACACACACACACACAAACACACACACACACACACACACACACACACACACACACACACACACACACAGACACACACACACACACACACTACTTTACTGAGTTTGAGTCTGATGAAGGTTTTGATTCTAAAACTCCTTGTTCACAAATCCAGTTTGGACCAAACTCTCTTTGAAGAAATTAACCGCAGACTCTGAGAAAAAAAAAGACTCAAAAAACTGCAAACTCAGCTCAGTCAGCAGGGGACAAGTGTTCAGCTGACTGGATGAAATATTAACACTAATACAGTCGACTAGTTTGGTTTTATATAGGGCTGCAGCTCACGATTATTTTCATTGTCGATTAATCTGTCGATTATTTTCTCGATTAATCGATTAGTTGTTTGTAGAGATGCACCGATTGCAATTTTCTTGGCCGATTCCGATTTCCGATTTTTTAAAAGTCTGACCTGCCGATTCCGATTTTGGCCGATTCCGATTTTCTTTTCTAAGAACTATAATTGACAGCACACACAAACATTTTTGTACTTTTCTTTAATTGAAAATTAAAATTCAATTATATGTTCATAATAAAACATTGACTATTAATAACTTACATTTTCTCCAAAACTGCACCAGGTTACAGGATCTTCTCTCACTCTCACTCAAACAAATCTCAAAATAAAAAAGTGCTCCAGGTTACTGGACAGAGCTTTTTTGAACAAATAAAATCCAAATGAAAATGAATTGCAGTATATCCCACTTAATACTTTCCCGAAAGAAAACAGGTGCAACAGATCTATATAACAACACACGGACTATTACTATTATGGACTAATACAACAGGTAGTTCCGACCAAGCGATCTGATTGATCAACTAGACATTTAGAACGTGCTCAAATCAGCATGACAGCACACCTAGCTGTGCTCATCACTAAATATTACTCCGCCATATTATCATACAATATATTTAAATATAACGCTACGCTAACTCTGTTCAGCCTTGATGTTACCAGACGCTCTGCCATCCATCAGCTGTGCCGGTGAGTCGGTGACACGGCGCTACTAGCTTAAAAATACATGTGAAGTTCGCGGACATAGTAGCTAAGTCTGTCCATGGAAAAATTATTTTTTTCAGCAGATATCTTAGTTACAACAAGATTGAGCTAGCAAGGCAGTTTTGTGTTTATATGTGTGGTATTTATTCAGTTTGGGAAATCCCGCGATCTCTAGAAAGCATTAGCTCAAGTTGGCTGCTGACTCAACAGGGACTAGAACTCGTCTGTTGCAGGTCGGTACTAAGGCTCCGCCTACTTGCTGGAGCAGTAAACTAGGTTCCATTACATAGGAGTCTACTGACGTGACTGATTGTTTTCCAGTTATTAGTCAGACCCCATGTATTTCCAGGGAAACGGAGATAACACTAGCAAAAAGTTTTTTATTTTGAGAGCGAATTGCCCCACGATATGAATACATTTTGTTTGTATCTTTTATTTTGTTGGTAACTGTTGTATAATCGCAATATTACACCGAGGGTGTGCGTTACCGTCATTATTGGCACGACAGTGATGCGGCCTCGGTCCGTAAGCATCACGGTAACGCACACCCTCTCGTGTAATATTGCTTAATTACGGAGTTTTTACTGTTGTCTTAAATTTGACCGGCACAGAATCGGATATATGAGACTGATCCCGGTCACCGGCCGATCGATCGGTGCATCTCTAGTTGTTTGGTCTATAAAATGTCAGAAAATGGTGAAAAATGTGGATCAGTGTTTCCCAAAGCCCAAGATGACGTCCTCAAATGTCTTGTTTTGTCCACAACCCAAAGATATTCAGTTTACTGTCATAGAGGAGGAAAGAAACCAGAAAATATTCACATTTAAGAAGCTGGAAGCAGAGAATTTTGACTTATTTTTCTAAAAAATGACTCAAACCGATTAATCGATTATCAAAATAGTTGACGATTAATTTAATAGTTGACAACTAATCGATTAATCGATTAATAATCATTGCAGCTCTAGTTTTATTCTAGTCTATCTAGTCTACTGGCTGGGCTCCGAGTGCAACAAGCCGACTGTAGAGCAGAAAACAGGATTGAGCTCTCCACGGAAAATAAAAAAAATACTAATATTCTAACACACACTGCCAGTCAAAAGTCTGGACGCTCCACATTTTTCTTTATTTCTACTATTTCCACATTTTAGAATAACAGACTCAAAACTATGAAATAACTCAAATGGAATTATGCAGCGACCAAGAAAGTGTTGAACAAATCAAAACTATCTTATATTTTAGATTCTTTGCCTTGATGGAAAGACAAAGGCTTTGGAAAGAAATTCATACATAGGATCAACTTCACTATTTATATTTGACTAAGAAACTCATTTCAAGACTTTAAGCAGAAGACTGAAGATCAGAATGAAACACAGAACATTGTGTCCAGACTGGTGACTGGTGGAGTAAAACACACACACTGACTGAATGTCACCTGCTCCTAACATAAAGACATGTGAGTTTCAGTCTTCCTCTCCTCATTTAAATGTTAATGCCTTAACTGAAAAAAAACATTCATAACTTAATGTGTTGATTGGCAATTACTTTGTTGGCAGAAGAATGACATTATTATTATTGATTAAAAAGAAAACGTTTATTTGAATTATTTTTAATGTTTTTTAATGCGTTTTAAACCCAGTTGTGTGTCAGTGTGTTTTCTAGCAGCAGCTGTCCAGTGTTCTTTCCTCTGCTTGGTGGATCATTCACTTTACTGACAGGCAGCAAGGAATGTGATGAACCAGCAGAACACAGGTTTACTACTGCAACGTGTAGTACTACTGCAACATGTAGTACTGCTGCAACGTGTAGTACTGCTGCAACGTGTAGTACTGCTGCAACATGTAGTACTACTGCAACATGTAGTACTGCTGCAACATGTAGTACTACTGCAACATGTAGTACTACTGCAACATGTAGTACTACTGCAACATGTAGTACTACTGCAACATGTAGTACTGCTGCAACATGTAGTACTGCTGCAACATGTAGTACTACTGCAACATGTAGTACTGCAGTCCAACATTACTACTACAACATGTAGTACTACTGCAACATGTAGTACTGTAGTCCAACATTACACATTACTACTGCAACATGTAGTACTGCGGTCCAACATCACACATTACTACTGCAACATGTAATACTGTGGTCCATCATTACACATTACTACTGCAACATGTAGTACTGCATTCCAACATTACACATTACTACTGCAAGTACTGCAGTCCAACATTACACATTAGTACTACAACATGTAGTATTGCAGTCCAATATTACACTGCAGTCCAAGATTACACATTACTACCACAACATGTAGTACTGCAGTCCAAGATTACACATTACTACTTCATCATGTAGTACTGCAGTCCAACATTACTACTTCATCATGTAGTACTGCAGTCCAAGATTACACATTACTACTTCATCATGCAGTACTGAAGTCCAACATTACACATTACTACTTCATCATGTAGTACTACAGTACGACAACATTAGGGATGGGTATTGTTTATATTTTGCCAATACCAGTGCTACGATACTTTAAAAACAGTACGACGACATTAAAGAACGTCTTTTTTATTGCAAAGGCAAAGTAGTACTACAGTCCGACATCATGCGGTACTACAGTCCGACATCATGCGGTACTACAGTCCGACATCATGCGGTTGGTACCACAGTCCGACATCATGCGGTACTACAGTCCGACATCATGCGGTACCACAGTCCGACATCATGCGGTACTACAGTCCGACATCATGCGGTACTACAGTCCGACATCATGCGGTTGGTACCACAGTCCGACATCATGCGGTACTACAGTCCGACATCATGCGGTACCACAGTCCGACATCATGCGGTACTACAGTCCGACATCATGCGGTACTACAGTCCGACAAGTGGTTGGTACTACAGTCCGACATCATGCGGTTGGTACTACAGTCCGACATGCGGTTGGTACTACAGTCCGACATCATGCGGTACTACAGTCCGACATCATGCGGTACCACAGTCCGACATCATGCGGTACCACAGTCCGACATCATGCGGTACCACAGTCTGACATCATGCGGTTGGTACTACAGTCCGACATCATGCGGTTGGTACTACAGTCCGACATGCGGTTGGTACTACAGTCCGACATCATGCGGTACCACAGTCCGACATCATGCGGTACCACAGTCCGACATCATGCGGTACCACAGTCCGACATCATGCGGTACCACAGTCCGACATCATGCGGTACTACAGTCCGACATCATGCGGTACCACAGTCCGACATCATGCGTTTGGTACCACAGTCCGACATCATGCGGTACTACAGTCCGACATCATGCGGTACCACAGTCCGACATCATGCGGTTGGTACTACAGTCCGACATCATGCAGTACCACAGTCCGACATCATGCGGTTGGTACCACAGTCCGACATCATGCGGTACTACAGTCCGACATCATGCGTTTGGTACTACAGTCCGACATCATGCGGTACCACAGTCCGACATCATGCGTTTGGTACCACAGTCCGACATCATGCGGTACTACAGTCCGACATCATGCGTTTGGTACTACAGTCCGACATCATGCGGTTGGTACCACAGTCCGACATCATGCGGTACTACAGTCCGACATCATGCGTTTGGTACTACAGTCCGACATCATGCGGTACCACAGTCCGACATCATGCGTTTGGTACCACAGTCCGACATCATGCGGTTGGTACTACAGTCCGACATCATGCGGTACTACAGTCCGACATCATGCGTTTGGTACCACAGTCCGACATCATGCGGTACCACAGTCCGACATCATGCGGTTGGTACTACAGTCCGACATCATGCGGTACCACAGTCCGACATCATGCGGTACCACAGTCCGACATCATGTGGTTGGTACCACAGTCCGACATCATGCGGTACCACAGTCCGACATCATGCGGTTGGTACTACAGTCCGACATCATGCGGTTGGTACTACAGTCCGACATCATGCGGTTGGTACCACAGTCCGACATCATGCGGTTGGTACTACAGTCCGACATCATGCGGTTGGTACCACAGTCCGACATCATGCGGTACTACAGTCCGACATCATGCGGTACCACAGTCCGACATCATGCGGTACTACAGTCCGACATCATGCGGTTGGTACCACAGTCCGACATCATGCGGTACCACAGTCCGACATCATGCGGTTGGTACTACAGTCCGACATCATGCAGTACCACAGTCCGACATCATGCGGTTGGTACCACAGTCCGACATCATGCGGTACTACAGTCCGACATCATGCGTTTGGTACTACAGTCCGACATCATGCGGTACCACAGTCCGACATCATGCGTTTGGTACCACAGTCCGACATCATGCGGTACTACAGTCCGACATCATGCGTTTGGTACTACAGTCCGACATCATGCGGTTGGTACCACAGTCCGACATCATGCGGTACTACAGTCCGACATCATGCGTTTGGTACTACAGTCCGACATCATGCGGTACCACAGTCCGACATCATGCGTTTGGTACTACAGTCCGACATCATGCGGTACTACAGTCCGACATCATGCGGTTGGTACTACAGTCCGACATCATGCGGTACTACAGTCCGACATCATGCGTTTGGTACCACAGTCCGACATCATGCGGTACCACAGTCCGACATCATGCGGTTGGTACTACAGTCCGACATCATGCGGTACCACAGTCCGACATCATGCGGTACCACAGTCCGACATCATGCGGTTGGTACCACAGTCCGACATCATGCGGTACCACAGTCCGACATCATGCGGTTGGTACTACAGTCCGACATCATGCGGTTGGTACTACAGTCCGACATCATGCGGTACCACAGTCCGACATCATCAAGTTTCTATTGGGGATCCAAAGGTTGTCAACTTAACTAAATGAGTGGGATGTTAATGTGTTTGGGAAAGCTGATATCAGCAGCTTTATAAGGCCACACAGCCACAGTCTGGTGGAACAGTAACAGCAGACAGTGCTGGTTAGGCAGTAAGATGAGGAGCGGAGGGGGGTCAGGTGACACCAGGATCCTGTAAACCGGTTAATGATTCATCTCATCAGCGGCGTGAGCCTCAGTGGGCCGGGGCAGCTCAGGGGATCGGACGCTGGTCTGCCACGATGAAGGTCAAATAGACCGGTGATTCTAAACCTTTTTCACATCCAGGACCCTAGTTTAGTCCACATTAGAGCCACAGCCCCCCATCTGATGAGATTTTGTTTCTCGGACCCAAATCTGTGAATATTTTTATTGTTAGATGATTTTGTCCAGAACTCCCTGACTGTCTGTGTTGCAGGTAGAGAGATGACAGAGAAACTATGATCAGAACAGTCATTCTTCTACATTCTCTAACTGTGTTAACTTCTTGTAAATGAAATAACGCTGAAGTTTAATAATCCATCAGTTTGCTGGGGACCTGCTGGAACCCCCCCCTCCCAAGGACCCCTGATGGTCCCTGGACCGCAGTTTGAGAACCACTGGACTAGATTGAAAGCTTGGCTGGAGAAAGAAACTGGACCGAAGTGTGCAGAAGTTTTCTTCCTCCACTCTGATGTATTTTGGCCTCTAGCACCGTAGCAGATAGCAGTCGAGTGTGCGATGATTTTTCTACAGATCCCGAAAAATAATCAAAATAATAATAATGTCATTTTATTTCAAGTGGGTTTCCTTTTCCACAATCTGACTGTTTTCCTGGAAATCGCAGGAATGAGCAAATTACACCAAACAGACCGATGTTTCCTCCAACGCTTGAACAGCAAGATCAAATTTCTAGGCTGTTAATAATAGGTTAATGACAATTATTTTTATTATATAATTGTATGTAATTTAGAAGAAATAAAATACCAAAGAAAATACAAAAAAAAAAAAAAAAATCAGAAAAAAACCTGAATTTAAAAAACAAACAAATAAAAAACAACCGATCCCCCCCACCAGCGATCCAATATCAAACAATATAACAAGAGGGAGAGGAAGAGGGAAATTAAGAAGAAGAAGAGAGGGGAAAAAGGAGCGGGAGAGGAAGAGAGGAACGAAGAAGAGAGGAAGATGAAGACAAAAACAAAGAGAAAGGGGGAGATAGAAAGGAAGAAGAGTAAACAGATGATGAAGAATGAGGAAGCAAGGGAGAGAGAGGAGGGAGAAAAAAGATGGAGAGAAAGGAGAAAGGAAGAGGAGGCAAAGAGTACGAAGAAAAGGTGAATGGGAGATGAGGAAGAGGAAGAGACGGAGGAGAGGAAAAGGAAGAAGGCAACAGGAGAGGAAGGAGAGGAGAAAGAAACAACAAGAGAAAAAGAAAAGAGAAGAAGAGGAGACAAAGAGACGAACAATGAGGAGAGGAAGGAGGAGAGGAGAGGAGGAGAGAGGAAAAAAATAGTAGAGATGAAGAACAGTTTGGTGTAAAAGTGAAGTTAGCTGTTATAAGTGGAGCAGCTTTCACTCTGTAACCTGATATACTGTCTGATAACACACACACACACACACACACACACACACACACACACACACACACACACACACAGTACTGAAGAAAGACTAGCTGCTAATACTAATGACCTGAGCTACAATCACTTAAAATACAGAGATCCAACAGATAGCTCGTCTTTACACCTTCCCACCAAACTCCATTCAAAAATGTGACTGTTTAGCAAAATCTGACAATTTAGCAAAGATCCACACCTCATAAAATAAGACTAACGATTTTCTGATTCAGTAGGATCCACTCTTCACTTCGGCATAAATCCAAAACACAGATCAGCTCTTATTTCAGTACAATGTCAACTTTAGGAATCGGTTCACCTGTTACTCCGGGGGCGGCAGTGAGCAGTGTGAATCAACTGTAAAAATGTGGAAATATATTAAACTAAGTGCTGCTTGGTGGATCGGATATGAGCCGAAGTGAAGATCGGATCCTACTGATGCAGAAAAGGTACTCAGTCAGATTTTACGAGGTTTGGACTTCTGCTGATATGCAACACAACTTTCAACTGACATCTCTAAAATCTCTGATTTCTTAAATGGACTTTGGGTTTGATGTTCTCTGCATGTAAGAAAGAAGGGAACATATTGGGAATAACACAGCTGGACATGAAAGACAAGCCACTATGGATTGACAACTAGACACACACACACTCACACACACACACACACCTACCTATGACTCTAGAGATGGACAGGCTTCATCAGTTCTGTCACCAATTGATCACATTTACATACAGCCTGAATTTCATATATGTTGCAGATTGGATGGAAGCAACTGGCAGAATATGTCGAACACACACACACACACACACACAAATTGTGTTTGTAGAGCTGCTGACATTGACCACTGAGATTATATCAAGGGACGGCAGCTTCACTATGCATTAGAATTACCTTTACATTGTGTATCGGTGGATTTTTGCGGCTGTCTGAATCGTAGAAAAAGCTAAAATCTCACCAGAGCTAGCAAAAAAAAAAACGTGTCCGATAATGGAACTCGTTAGCTTAGCGAACATTCACAAATCAGATCTGGAACCACGCTAAAACCACAACAACACGAGCGTATACTGTCTTACTAAAACAGAGCTTTCAAAAGAAATACCACACATCGGCTCGGTTTGTGAAAAACACTTACAGTTGATTAGCTGTTAGCCCGTTAGCACGCAGCGGTTTGCTCAGCGGCACTCCGGCCAGCGGGTTGAACGCCGTCAGGTTACAGGTAGCTGTTAGCTGTTATCATTGCAGCTAGCAGGAATAATAATGTCATAATATCGTAGCTGTAGTGCAGTGAGTGTGTGAATCCGCTCTGTCCCGGCAGGTTGACACGGACTGACCGTTACCTTCACACTCTCATCGTCCGCAGATTAATCCTCGTCGGTCCAGCGGAGCTCCAAGTTTCCTCACAGAGCCATCTGCAAGCAGGCAAAATCAACCATATGACTTCCGGTCGAGATTTTCACAATAAAACAAACCAGACGGAATTAAATGTATAGACTTCTGGTAACTTCTTTCACAATAAAACAAAGCAAATGGAATTAAATGTATAGACTTCTGGTAACTTCTTTCACAATAAAACAAACCAAATGGAATTCAATTTATAGACTTCTGGTAACTTCTTTCACAATAAAACAAACAGACGGAATGAAATTAATAGACTTCTGGTAACTTCTTTCACAAAACAAAAATAAAAAAGAGTAATGAACTTAATGGTCCTACGGTCGTAGCTTCCAAAATAAAGATACCAATAGATGGAAAAAGAAAAAAAAAAAAGGCTTGTGGTCATAACTTTCGAAATTCTGCTTCTATCTTGAAGGAAACGGGAGTTAAAAGGCAATAAACACAAGGATACAAAAACACCAAAACATTTCCCCTTGTTTCACTGTCAGTTCATTCAAAACATAGGAATATTCTGTTATTTACAGGGGTTTTGAATGTCCAAGTGTGATAGCACTCTCTACGAACCAG
>NW_027283578.1:0-49309 GCF_046629955.1 Centroberyx affinis | reverse complement strand
CATTAAATTACATGTATTATAGGTCAAATTGATGTTAATATTTCTAGTCCTCTTTATTAAATGTAAAGAATGTAGACTTCTGTGTGCTGTAGAAAACTGAAATAACTTGTAATAATATTGAAACAGACGCTGGAAATCTACAACACTTTGTGACTTGATCTTAAATACATACTAGTCAACAGGCTCAGTTTTTTCAGATTGAACATGTGACTATGTGTCTATTCAGATGTAAATCTATTGTGTTGATTCTTGATTCTTAATCAGAAAAAAACAAAAAACAAAATCAGCAGATGAACAAGGTCCAAATAGCATTAGTTTTGGTGGGGGAGGGATTTTTATTGTTTTAAACTAATTTAATGGGCTTGTATTTAATCTGATACACATGTTAGACATTAATCTCCCTGACATTTAAGCATAACGGCCCATTTTACCCAATTCTACTGTGGAGACAAAGCCTAATAATAAGGATGATAATAATAATAAATAATGCCCTGGCTAGCCCTGTTGGCTCTCTAGTGAAAACCAAACCAGCCCTGGTTGCCATTGTAATTGAAACTGCTAATCAGCAAGCCCTCTTTGGCCTTGTAATGGAAAACAGACTAATAATGAGTAAAGAGCCAGCCAAGCAGGCCATAAAAAATGAGCTACACAATGTAATATTCATATTAGATCCCCTATGCTTTCTTTGCTTTACATGTTTTTTTTAAGTAGCTACTGAAACACTTCAATTGTGATTATTACCTTTACCTCTACTGATGAAACCAGTAATTAAGGAGTTTTTCCATTGCACAACTATGTACTGAACACATACTGGGCCTACTATGGATATAGTACAGTATCAGTACCATATTGTACCATAACTCTATCTATCTATCTATCTATCTATCTATCTATTACTGTTAATTTTGGTTTTCATCTTACGGTTATCCTGGTATTTACTTGAATGTTGCTCTTTTCCACTTCTTCCACTTCTCCTGTTTTCCCCCTGTTCCATTGCTTTTTAAAATTCATTTTGAGCATTCTGCTATTATTTTGACTGGCAAAGCACTTTGTAAACTCTGTTTTTAAAGGTGATTATTATTATTATTATTATTATTATTATTATTATTATTATTATTATTATTATTTTTGTTGTTGTTACTATTATTATTATTATTATTATTACCTATAATGGGCTTATTATGGCTATGGTACAGTCTTAGTACCCTATGGTTCTCCATTGGAGTAGTGAGAAGGTCTGGTCTTGTTTGTACAGGAAAATAATTTGTCGAAATAACCCTTCCAGAACCGCATAAGATATATTATGGAACCTAACCAGCACATTTCTAGCATACCTTAACCAAACAGTGAACAAAACATAATGGAAAAACATAAAACAAAGGAAATGCAATACTCTGTAAGGGTACGAGGGAAAAAACAGGCTAACTTTGTATAGGCGGAGAGCAGTGATGATTCAGCATGCAGTCATTCAGTATTTTAAGAAATGACTGCATACTGTATTCATCATTTGGCACAGGAGTGAATCTGATTAGTTAGTTTCAGGTGGTTTCATGGTGAATAAAAAGATCCCAAAATCCCCAAATTATAGTAACTTATGTTCTTTTTTTTTTTTCTTAAGAGACCCTTTTTTCAGATAACATACATCATTTTGATTCTACTTACTATGATGTCTACTATGAATTTACATCATAAAGATTTGTCAGGCTAAAAAATGTATGCTACACATAAAAAAGGTGGGTAAACTTTGGTTTCTTTCCATTGTTCCCTGTTTGGCCTTGGCTAGAAAACCCTGTAAAAGCAAATTTTACCACAGTTGCATAAAAGTACTTGAATAAAAGTACTTAATTACTTTCTGCACTTGCCTGCTCGGCCCTTAGTGGGAACCAGTCTGGCGTTATGGATCTTCTAATTTCATATGCAGTGATTATTACAGCGGGGAATGCTGGGAATAGTTTTGATTGGAGCCTGCAGAGTAAATGAATCGTCCTGCAACCACACAGCAGTCTCTGGGCGAGAATGAATTAGACTGATTGAACACCTCAATAAGTGGGAGGATGTCTTGAACACACACACACACACACACACACGCACAAATACATTAACACACACACACAGATGTAAAAACACTCTTTCAGTCACTCACACAAGCACTCTCTTCCGCATACACACAAACACGATCAATTTACACATCAGGCGTTGTATTGATCAGGCTATTTGCTGCTCGGGTCCCTTGCCATGGCCTTTCAATTAAGACTGGAAAGAGAAAGAGAAAGGAGGGGTAAAAATGGATGAGAGACGCAAATGAAAAAGAGAAATGATCAGCCCATTTACTTTGTCCTCCGTTCCCTCTATTGTGTTGTTTTAATTAAAAGTTGTAACTAGATATCGGAGATGTATTACTACTGTAATTGGAAAAAAAAAAAAAAAAAATCAACAGACGGATTTATTACATCCAAGGCTGCTTTGAGCTGTTTGTGTGTTTGTGAACTTTTTAAAGTGTGCTCATTTAATTGCATCGATTGAATGCCAAGTCAGAGAAATGTAAAGATGCACTTCAGAAACGTTTTGGTAAGGTAGAGGTGAGGAATCTGTTGTCCTAGGATTGTATAATCAGACCAGTTATTAAACATTATACTCATACTTTACACCAGTGCACAGCAAAGTCAGCAGCCTCTAAACAACTCCATTACAGTTGCTTTCAACACTTAAGGTTAAAATCATATAGGTCCACACTACAGATGTGGTATTGACTCTCTACTTACTTTAAGTTAATGGAATAAACAATTTAGTCGTTAAGACACAAAAATCATCCATGAGTCCTCAGTAGATCATTACCTCCGGTGTTCCATGCTAACACTTTAGCATAGCCTACACTATGTTGAGTGATAGTAGGCTCCACGCTAACACTTTAGCATACGCTGTGTTGAGTGATAGTGGGCTCCGTGCTAACACTTTAGCATACACTATGTTGAGTGATAGTAGGCTCCATGCTAACACTTTAACATACACTATGTTGAGTGATAGTAGGCTCCATGCTAACACTTTAACATACACTATGTTGAGTGATAGTAGGCTCCATGCTAACACTTTAACATACACTATGTTGAGTGATAGTAGGCTCCACGCTAACACTTTAACATACACTATGTTGAGTGATAGTAGGCTCCACGCTAACACTTTAGCATACACTATGTTGAGTGATAGTAGGCTCCACGCTAACACTTTAGCATACACTATGTTGAGTGATAGTGGCTCCATGCAAATACTTCAGCATACAACCTTTCTCTACCATATTTCCTTTTTCCCCTCTGCTCTATGCAGTCCAATAAAGCAGAAATTGATTAAAGTAATAATCCACAATAAGTAACTAATAAAGTAATAATTGGTGTCGTCCTTTCTGACTGGACTGACTGGACGTAGCCCATGCAGGGAAAATGCACCTTACTAGCTTTCACTATACTTCATCTACCCGCTGGTCCCACAAGCTTTGTTCAAACCCACAGAATTTTATTTTTTTTAATTCCAGTTAAATTCTACTTAAGAGGAAATTTAAAACAGCCACTACCATCTGCAGCAATTTTGCATCTCTTTTGTAAGAGTTAGTGCCTTGCTCAAGGGAATGGAACCCCTAACCCTGGCTCCTGTTTCACACTCACTCACACACACACACACACACACACACACACACACACACACACACACACACACACACACCAAGCATTTTCTCTGCTGCTGCAACATTAATGGAACAGAGATGACCCTTGCTTGAACTCTTTAAGAAACGTGTGTGCGTGTGCGTGCGTGTGTGTGTGTGTGTGTGTGTGTGTGTGTCAGGGGTTGTACAAAGTGCCCTCTATAGCCGAGTCATGTCTCTTAACCTCCCCAGCCAGCCAAAAGGAGACAGAACGTCTCCCATCAATTATTAAACCACAGAGAAAGAGAAGGATGGGGAGAAAGACAGAGGGAGGGAGGGAGAGAGAGATGGAGAAAGAGATGGCGAGAGATAAACATAGAAAAAAAGAGACATAGAGGGACACGGAGGAGAGAGAGAGGGAGGAGGCATGGAGAGAGACAAGAGAATGACAAGACTGTGTGATTCAGAGTGATGGAGATGGAGGGAGAGCGAGGTGTGACTCATAAGAAAAGTGTTTTATTCATGGTTTGGGTGAGAAAAAAAATGTGTGTTTAAATATTAACATCGGTATAAAATGTTTTCGACTTGACCTCATTGCTCATGCACACTCAGGTCGCGGTAAAGTAGATTGTCGAGAGCTGGAGGCCAAGAGGGCGGAAGTGACATTTTTGGTGGAGGCTAATTTCTTTTTTTATTCATCCACAGACTAGTTGTCATGGAAGAAGTAGGTCCCAGACTGCTGCCGCGAAGACGAAAGTCTTTTTTAGTGAACTTGCATGGTTAAATGGGATTAAAGCTGCACCAGGCAAGATTATTCACTCTATTTGTTCAAATTAAATTCTGGTGTCAGTGTGGCCACTGGTGGGACATCTGCTCCACACAGAATGTGATGAATCAGAAACAGAATCAGCTTTATTGGCCAAGTATGTACACATACAAGGAATTTGACTGGTTTTTCATTGCTCTCAATGTACTTACACTGAATAAATATACAGCTAAAAACAAGAACAAGATGAAGAGAAGTAAACCTAAACATTTAACTACTATGTACAAATATGCATATATATAAAAAGTATATAAACAAAATATAAAAAATAAAAAAACTAAAAAAGTATATATATATATATATATATGTAAACAACACTGGAATTTGCAAGAAAAGGACAATAGTGTAATGGTGCAGAGTGCAAAGATCCTGGAATAAATATGGAGTTGTTGGTGTAATAGGTTACATACATTATACACATATTACACATTATATACATTAGAATCAAGAATCATCTTTAAATCAAATATTGTACAGATGATGATGATGATGGGAGGGGGGGGGGGGGGGGGGGGCAGGAGGAAATCCCTGATCTGGGCCTTTCCACTCCTGCTTTTTTTTTCCTCCCCCTTTGTATTGCGGTTAGGGTTGTGTGTGTGTGTGTGTGTGTGTGTGTGTGTCCAAACTGAAGAGTGAAACATGAACCATATCGTGATATATACTGATATCGAGAAAAATCCTTATGATTATCATGATATTGATTTCAACCATATCGCCCAGCCCTAAAATAACTTAAGTCCATCTTAAAATGTCTCAAGTAATCATTCTGATAATAATGTAATTCTGCTACACACTATATACAATGTATCTTTCATTCGCATTAATAAAAAACAATTCATTCATATTTACTAGCGTCATGGCTTTGTCATACGGTTGCCATGGCAATCGGCCAAACAACTTCAACAAATTTTGCTGGTGTGACAACATTTAAGCCATATCACACGAGAGGGAGTGCTGTTTATAATGGTATAAACAAATCTATTCATCAAGTAATGGTAATTTGAGACAACAGATGATTTTTGTCTTTTATTCCTCTCCGCCAACAAAAATTCGACTACCAAGTGTTGCCAAGAAACACGCACTGTTTCCCAACTGCAGGCTGGCTGGCTACTTTGTATCATACACATTGATCTGCACATTTCCATTGTCCAGCCAGTTGACTGTGGCTTCACAGGCATGTCAGATTGGGATGAGTTGGTTTGATTCGACAGTATGTTGCCTCTTTGTTTTTTGCAAGCTTTCAGACCTGCAAGACAAACAAGTAAATTCTTTAAGGGTGCCACGAATTACCATAAATCACAGTCCTCATCGTCATCGTGACTCTATATATTTATGCTAAGCGACATCTTACCTGTGCCCACTCACTGCCATGATCTCCCTCGCTTCAAGTCTTGCGTCAAACAGTTTCTGTATGGCAGTGGCCCTCAGGCTGTGGTTGGTGTAAGAAGATTGTGTCCCTGCCTCTTTGCACATCCTGGGTAACATCTGTGACAGCTGATTTACTCCTAGCGGGACTGCGGTATACCAGACGCTATCTGTGACAGCTGCTGTCTTCCTGGGCTGCAGATAGAGGGCTTTTGCACCGGGTGGAATTTTGCGAAAGTATTTTTCAAGAGATGCAACTGGACAGAGGGGGTTTCCTGGCTCCTCAAAGATAGCGGCCCTCCGATTGTCTGTCTCTCCCCAACAGGATTTTTTGTTTCTTCATTAAAGGATAAGGCTGGTGTTTTTTTAATGCATTGCTTACCGTCAACAAATCCTATGAAAATAACAAAATAAACAATGCGTTTGCTCTGCTCCCGTTACTTTCTGACTTCCCACATACTGTTTTTAGCCTTCAACCCGGAAGTCATTGGCTCCAATTGTAAGCTAAAAACCTTGAAATACAGCTCACAAAGACATAGTTTCAATTTTAAAAATCGCTAACTGTTACCACGAAAAGTCAGGCTGTTGTAGTTATTACCAAATCAAATTCAAATGGGAACAAATTCTTCATTACGCCGGGGACTATTTTCGGTGCTCCGGAACTACTTTCCTGAGATCGCAAATGTGTTTACAGCCGGCTTCTTAAGTTGTTTGAGGAAAAATGGCCCGGTGCATCGTGATGATGAAATATGTTGCCCAGAGCAACGGCATTTTTTTAATACAATGGAGTTCTATGGCTGCTGGGACATGGCTTCATTGGGCATCGGCTACATGGACGAGACTTGTTGGCAAAACAAAATCATTGCTGATTTTGTTATTTTCATAGGATTTGTTGACGGTAAGCAATGCATTAAAAAACCTTCAACCTTTAAATGTCACTGTGAAAAACTTTGCTCCATTCTCATCACATTTTAGGGTGAGGCTTAAGAGCCCGATTCCCCTCTTTGCCCCTGCGTCCAAAATGCAACTGAAAATCACACCAGACCTCGTTCAGTAAACTTTTTGGATTGTCTGGACGTAGTGCTGCAGAATGCTTTAAGATGAGCTGGTGAAGTCGGGGGGGTGGTGTGTTGTTCTGTCTTCTGTCTTGTCTTCCTTCTACTCTGTTTCACAACGCCTTTGAAAACGTTATTTGCCGATATGAATTCTGGGTCCTGCATCAAATTCCATGAATGGCTGAGCGGGGGCTCGTTGATATAGCGATTTAAACCAGCACGAAGCCCAAGATAACTACATATCTACATAGAGCTACATAGAGCTCCCCTTTGGTCGTCCGGATGGATCCGTAAAGCTGCCTCCAAACTGCATTCGGCTCGGTCTTCTCAATGGACTGAGAGTCGATGTTGATATGTTTCAAACCATCAAAGCACCATTTCCAAAAATCTTTCCCTATTTAAATTGCAAACAATAACACTGATTCAGTGAATCTGTGACGCCAACCTAAACCTCCTGAATGTTGTTTCCCACTGTCCAGGACGGAGTGACGACTCGCGGGTGCCACAGAACAGCCGGGTGGCAAGCGTCTTGGCCAGGGTGCTGCTGGAGACGCACGACGCATCGGTAAGTGATCTTTTCCTCCGACCTAATGGAAGTGAAATGAACCCGGGTCTCACAGCTAACTAGTTTATCTCGAGGTGGCAGAGGTTATTCTGCGACCACAGTGCTGAAGAAGCCCCTGATGAACCCTCAGATCCCTCAGCAGCAGTCATATAATTATCGACGTGTGCTGGGCAATCGGGTCTGAGTTTACCATCTGATGGATTTGAGTTTTTCTTCTGGGGTCTTTTTGCCATCCTCCACCTTCCCAGTAGTGATAGTACTCATAGTTGACTGACCTTCTGCTACTGGCAGACCAAGGAACCACCCAAATCACAGCTGTTCTTATGGCTGTTTGACCACGAGGCCTCCAAGCCTCCAAGCCTCCAGGCCTCAATTTGTTCTTGTTTGACATTTCCCAAAACTATTAACACTTAAGCCATTGTTTTTCATCATCATTATTATCTGCTGCCTGACAGAGAACAATCTGGTCTTTATTAGCAACACACACACACGCACACACGCAGGCAAACTCAAACACATGGTGGACACACACAGAGTAGTAATAAAGTTTATGGCAAGTACAAAGCTCTATGTTTTTATAACCTTTTTAAACAAGCAAGCACGACATTATCTGGACTGCTCTGCTAGTAAATGTGAGGGACATTCAACGAGGGAAATGAACACGACAGAACAGAGCAGGGAAAAAAGGACATGCTCAGCTCAATTAAGGGAAATCTGCACTCTATCTTAAAGAGTAAACTCCACACTAAAACACTTTTTTTTTTTTTTTGTTGTAAACTGCTTTTTAGAACAATTTAGTTATGAAATACAAAAATGTTGTCAACATTTGAGCAATGCGCTTGTGGAGCAGGCAGGGTTGTCCTAAGATACGTCATTTGGTAAAAAACATGTTACCACCAGTGGTGGAAAGTAACTAAGTACATTTACTCAAGTACTGTACTTAAGTACAATTTTAAGGTACTTGTATTTTACTTAAGTATTACACTACATTTTAGAGGGAAATATTGTACTTTTTACTCCATTACATTTATTTCACAGCTATAGTTACTAGTTGCTTTTCAGATCAATATTTTATATTTAAAACTTTTAACACTTTCATCATCTTTATAAAATAACTATATAATAGCATTGTTATAGATTAGGCTACCCAAAAGTATAGCTAAATTGTTAAGATTAGCTTCACGCTGACAACTTTAAAATGCTGCTTACATGTACATGTATGTCAATAAATCAGTATTAATATTCCAATAATTTATGAAAAATATAACTCTCTAATTGGGGACAGTTTGCATAATGAGTACGTTTACTTTGATACTCTAAGTACATTTTGCTGCCAATAGTTGTACTTTTACTTAAATACGATTTTAAATGCAGGACTTTTACTTGTAATGGAGTATCTTTACATTGTTGTATTGCTACTTCTTCCACCACTGGTTACAAAATGCTAACAGCCCAGAAATTACCATTAGCCTTGGTTAACCAGCTAGCATTTTGTGGCCCTCGATCAAATCACAAAACAGAAACAGAAAGAATCTGTTATAAGCTATATTGAAACACAAAAAAAGACAGAGGGCGAAAGAAACTTGTCTCCTTATTGCTAGCAAAGGTGAGAACCGACCAATACCCTGCGCAAGTACGTTAGCCATGTTTGTGAAAAAGATCTATTGTCTGATGAACTCTGTGCGACAGTCCAGCACTGCTAGCTCGCTACATAGAAAGCCTAGCTAACTGGCTAGCATCCTTTCTGGCTAGCAGCATGGAAAAACAACACTGATGAACATTTAGCTTTGCTGTTCTTTCTTTTCTTTTTACTTTTCTTCATTGTTGTTGTTGCTATGACTTCTCTGCTGTGTGGCCACTAGCCTCACCTTGATAGCCACAACCAGCTCACCCCTGGCCATGCCCATATGTCACACCCACAGCAAACGGTATACGCCCCCAAAACGTCCCCAACATCATTGAAAAGTCAATTTCATATTTATTTACTGTTATTTTAATGTGAAAAGGTGGAATACTGCAGCTTTAAATTTGTATCTAAATTTAAACATACTACTAATACATTTCCCTATTGCCGAGCAAGAGTATGGGATTTTTCTCACTGTCTTTGACACAATAATACCTCTCCAACACACCTGCACCTTGGAGTTTATGGATGTGCAAATATCTCTTCATGTTAAGACACAAAAAATGAATGAGGTTATATATACATGTGTGTTTGTGCGCATGTGTGAGAGAGTTTGTGTGTGTGTGTGTGTGTGTGTGTGTATGCATGCATGTATATATGTGTGTTTTTGTGCTGTTAAGCTCACTAGCGTTGCATTGTGAAAGAGTGATTGTGAAGCGATCTATGTGATGAATGCACACATTCCAACCAGATGTCTACGATATAAATCAAGCATGCTATTACCCTGAATGTGATGAATGACACATCACACTTAGAAATGCAGATCTGCACAAAATGTCTTCATATGTATGAGAAAGAGTGAGTCAGAAAGAGAGAGAGAGAGAGAGAGAGAGAGAGAGAGAGAGAGAGAGAGAGAGAGAGGGAGAGACGGAGAGAGGTAGGTAGTTCTAAAGAAAGCGAACATGCATATGCATCACAGTTCAGATCGTGTACCAACAAAACTGGAGTCATAAGCCAGGTGTGTTTTAAAGATAATTTGTCATGTATTTCATATTCATGTGATAGTGAAGTGGCAGTCAGCCAGTGGCAGAAATGATGGGAGATGATGATGAGGAGGAGGAGGAGGAGGAGGAGGAGGATGATTAGATGTCTTTCCTCTTCCACTCATTATGGGTGTCAAAAAAATATTTCTCGTTCTTCTGGAAATTGATAGAGAAATCTGGACTCTCTGAAAAATATGCAACTTTTCACTGCATTAATTGTGTTAATTATTACTGTATAACTACCACTTATAACAATAATGATACAAATGCTATCTATTATTCATAATATTAAATGTAAAAGATATTATTATGACTTTTATGGACAATAATGAGTACAGAACAGAACATTGCTGTGATACAAAGATGATGTAGGCAGTTGAAATATGCTGTGTGCAAAATTTGGAGGACAAAGAGGCAACTTTGTGGGATTATTAAAAAAAAATAGTTGCTATTGCAAGGTTGACCTGATGGTGGCACTATGGAGCGCACTCCCACGGCCAAATGGTTTGGATTTTCAAAACTCTGGGTAATAGCTTTAATCTAGGAAGTCCATATCTGCTGTATGCCAAATTTAATTGAGATTGCACATTGTGGCAGGAGAAATCGCAAAAAATAGGTTTCGCATAAAATTCAAAATGGCTATCTGCGAGTGTCATGGCTGAAATAAAAACCAGCATGTGCAATGGATTTGTCGGTAACACTTTACAATAAGGGTCACTAAGTTAAGGGTTAGTTAATGATCAATAAGGGTTAGTTAATGCTTATGCTTAATAAGCATTAACTAACCCTTAATTAACAGTTAAATAATGTGTAATTAATGGTGTTTATGTTAACTAAGTATTAATTTATACATTATTTAATAGTTTATAAAGATGACTATTAAATAACATATAAATTAGTTAACATGAGCACCATTAGTAAATGATTACCAGACACATTAGTTAACTGTTAATTAAGGGTTAGTTAATGCATTAACTAACCCTTAACTTAGTGACCCTTATTGTAAATTGTTACCGATTTGTCTTGAGACAAGAAATCTGAACAAAAACTAGATTATTTGTAGGCCCTACAGTTAACAAGTTCTTGGCCAAAACGTAAAGTTACTTGTTATAGTACCTAGTCTTTACCTATGGGTCAGGACTCATGGTTCAATTAGCCTCGCTTCCAGGGTACGAGACTACATTTATCATTTGATATGTAAGATCAGCTGGGGAATGTCAAGGTGTGGTACTCCATACCTTAGCCTCAATTTGATATTGATTTTGCAGTTTTTATTATTACTAGTGCAGTGCCCGTTCAAAACATGCCTGTTCGCAGAGGTGGGATGTAACAAAGTCAAAATACTTCATTACTGTACTTAAGTAGGATTTTCAAGTATCTGTACTTTAGTTTTTCTTTCACTGAAGACTTTTTACTTTTACTCACTACATTTCAAAAAAAAAAAATCTGTACTTTCTACTCACTACATTTTCAAAACAGACTCGTTACTCTCGGGAAATCATCTACTGATTTTCTACAATTATTTTATTTTCCACATCTTCCATCCCAGAAGCAGCTGATCAAGAGCCAGATGTGATTGGCTGCTTGTTCAGCAAAGCGACACCAAAAAGGAAGGAAAGGGACAGAGAGAGAAACAACACGAAGAAGAGAGAAGCAGCAAGAGAGAGAATTAACGTTAGGAATTCAGCTGCTAGAATTAACATTTGTGATTTGAGCTGCAGACTCTTTCTCATCTGCAATTCAGAGAAACGCTCAACAGAAAACCAGTTTAGTTAATTAGAACTGACTTTTGGAGTAAACGACTTTTACTTTTATACTTTAAGTAAATTTAAGACCATGTACTTTTATACTTTGACTTGAGGAAAGGACTTGAAACGGTACTTCAACTTCTACCAGAGTATAATTTTATATGAGTATTTGCACTTTTACTTGAGTAGGGAATTTGTGTACTTCTACCTCCTCTGCCTGGTCGGAACGGGCCGATTGCTTGGCCTCCGGTATTGCTGCTTGCAGCTTTCTCAGGAACCGCTCATCCAAACAGCTTCACACTCGACACTGCGCGTCCTTGGGTCCCCAGCAATACACCCGCCAAGCGTGAAGTAGATCGGACGAACGGTTCTCGAGATATGCGAAGGACACACATACAGACAGAGATCGCTTGCTTCATAGTATGATAATGGAGGAATGCCAGGAATCTATGTGGAAGCCAAATCTAAAGAGAATTCACATAGGAGGAGCATTCAGGACCGATGTTACCTCTAAGCTGGTAGAAATGTAGTTGACGTAAGTGGGTTTTGGTAAGATTTGCTGCCAAATGAACTTGGTCTCTCTTGTCACCGTTTAATATCAAGGCCCAAAAAAAATAATCATAATCAAACATGTAATTATTGAGACAGTGAGCTACAGTTGGTGTTTCTCAGTCGCTGTCATGGTCTCATTAAGTCCCATAAAGACCAGGCGCTGACAGCTTTTACCTCCATATTCATCTGGTGATGAGCCATCCACATCACACTGTAGATGAAGCAACAGCAACAACTTTTTTCTGATTGCATGTCGTTTTGCTATTTCTTCCCCATATGATGAAATCCTTCCCTGCTGTCAAATGCAATCAGCCCTTTGCAGTTTGTGTTGAATTTTGAGCGAACCTCATAATTCCAATTTAGGTATTTTTTTTTTTCATGCTCTCACACTTGAAGTGACAGATAACACGACAGTGAGTAAGGCACCATAGAGAACCCATTCAAAACTCATCCTGTCAGCCATCAATTGGGAAAATATAAATTCTTTATTCCAGCAAGAGATGTGAGCATTTTTATTTTTCATCTCACATCAACGCTATTTGTGCCAAATCGACACACTCTTGCATCATTTATGTAAAACAGTGTTCCCATGGGGTCCAAATCATCCCCGGTCTTTATAGTGGCGCTGTTTAGTTTTGACAGTGGAAAGACTATTTTTTTTTTTTTATCATTTTCTATAATATTATAGACAATAAACATGAATTCCTCAGCAAAATATGACAGTAGCATTGCTAAAACAGAGAGATTAATGAGATGATAAATGACATTCCTTGACCAATGATTTTACCCCGTAACTTTCTAATCAAATCCATACTAATTCATTCATTAATATCAAATATGAGCAAATAACTGTATCACATCCTTTGTGCTTTGTGATTTGTGAGCTCATTTTTTATGGAATATGATTTGAATGACTTGAATGGCAGTTAGATAGAATGAAAATATGCCATGAGCTTATGTCAACCGGAGCTGTCAGAAAGAACAGAGAGCAATACACACACATACACAAAGTTCTGTAGCCCATATTGCCTGGTGTTTACCAGTCATGTTGGACAGATGGATGTCGCTATGAGTCAGTTACCCTCTTTACACCGTCTGCGTGTGTGTGTGTGTGTGTGTGTGTGTGCGCGCTTGCATGTAGGATGGCATACATCAGCCAGTCTGTAACCCCACTCGAGTTTATCAACAAAAATTCTGCTATATTAACATTTCAGCATTATGTGTGAACAAAACCATTGTATTACAGTAACAGATCAGGAATTGGAGTGTTATACATTTGCTCTGATGTATTAGTTGGAACTCCACAGTATCCAGGTAGAAGACAAAATTAGTCCGAAGCCATCAGGGATTGTTAAAGAAGCAATTATGATAACATAAATCCTTATAGCGGAAAGGGGAAATATAGGCAGAAAATCCCAGATAATTACCAAACTATAAATCCCTCTGCTTAGAGTGAATTGTTTTTAGAAGCAAATGACCACCAGAAGGAGAGCACAAGAAAGAAAGAGAGAGAAAATAAGCGAAAATAAAGACAGGTGGAAAGAGAAAGAAAAAAAAAGCTGTGCAGTATGAGTTCATACGCTTTACACATAACATGAGTCACATTATCCTACATTATTCTGGAGTACCCCAATGTAAATTAAATGACATAGATTGGAGTCATGTTGTAATAAACTCCAGTGTTGTATTTCTTGGTGCAAGAGTTGCGAAACAAATGATAAAACATAAAAAGGGGCAAATGGAACCTGTTATTATACCATACCATATACAGTGTGTAGGCTTCAAGATGTATTATAAAAGCAGGTGTCACATGTGTCATTTGGGGGTTAAAGTTGGATGAAAATGAAATAGTTTTTATTATTATTATTATTATTATTTTTTAGATTTAAATTGGTTGGCATACAGCCAGAAAAAGGAGGGTCCATTATGAAACACAGAAAAATAAAGGTGCCAACTGGAACCGAAAATATTTCTTCAGAGTGATGCCATAGAAGAACCATTTCTGGTTGCACAAAGAACCTTTAAAGAACCTTTTAACATCCCAAAGAGCCATATTTTATTAGTTCTTGGATGGTGGGTGATGGCATAAATGTGGAAAATATAACCAAACTCCTCCATAGTATATACTGTGCAATTGCAAATGAGGCTATATAAGGGCAGATAAACAGAAACACAATGCAGGTGTCTAAGCAAAGGAAAGAAATGGTTCTATAAAGAACCTCGGTCTGAAAGGTTCTTTGTGGAACCAGACATGGTTCTTCTATGGCATCACTCCGAAGAACCATTTTCGGCACCTTTATTTTTCAGTGTGAAGGTCCCTCTGAGTGATAAGAATAAATTTAAAAAATAATGGTAAATCAGAATAAAGAACCCAGTGTGGTCCTTAAAATGTTCTTTTAATACTGGACCATTTCACGCATTCTACAAGGGTTCTTTACAGCACCATAAAGTTCCTATGTAGAACCATTTGAACATGGTGCTATAGAGCAGTGTCTCTCAACCTTTTTCATATCAAGGACCCCTAACGTAGTCCACATTAGAGCCACGGACCCCCATTTGATGAGATTTTGTCTCTCAGTCGGACCCAAATCTGAGATTATTTTTATTGTTAGATATGATTTTGTCCAGAATCCCATGACTATCTGTATTGTAGGTAGAGAGATAACAGTGAAACTATGATCAAAACAGTCATTCTTCTACATTCTCTAATTGTCTCTAAAAGTTTAACAATTCATCAATTTGCTGGGGACCCACTGGAACCCAATCTGCATCATATCTGCTTTACTAAACACAGTTGGACTTCATGTCCCCTAACTATTCATTTCCTGGTGTCCTTTTTCCTATACTGACCTTTTATTGTTTCACAACTTTCATTAGCTTTGTTCAGATAGACATTTCAGTTGGTCTTAGTCTTGGTCTTGGTCTTAGAACTTAGTTCCAGGTAGGTCTTAAATGTCAGGTGTTTTCACACTATTGGATAGATATCTTGGTGAGAGTACAAAAAAGTCTAACTAGAATGGCGCTCAGAGGGTGTTTTCACATTGTAATGTTACACTTTTCCATTGAACGACCCTGTAGTATTCCAGGGAACTTTTGATTAGACCAGTGATTCTCAACCTTTTTCATATCAAGGACCCCTCATTTAGTCCACATTAGAGCCACAGACCCCCATTTGATGAGATTTTGTCTCATGGACCCGAATCTCAGACTATTTTTATTGTAGATATGATTTTGTCCAGAGTTCTATGACTATCTGTATTGTAGGTAGAGAGATAACAGTTAAACTATGATCAAAACAGTCATTCTTCTACATTCTCTAATTGTGTTCACTTCTTGTAAATGAAATAATGGTGAAGTTTAACAATTCATCAATTTGCTGGGGACCCCCTGGAACTCCCTCAAGGACCCCTGGTGGTCCCCGGACCTCACGTTGAGAACCACTGTTTTACAGCACTGTGAAAGGTTCTGCTATTGTACAACAAGCCTAAAAATACATTTCCTTGGTACGTGTTGGATTGTAAGTATCTGTATGCCATAGAAGCTCTCAGCATTGGTTTACATGTGCCACCTGCAAATTTAAACTGTGCCTCGGTCTTGATGATGATTAGATATTGTCGTTGAGCATTGGCAGCAGTCGCCTATCAAAAGGAGGCGATCTAGTACATGAGGTCATGCACAACTGAAGACAGATGTGATGAAGTCTGTATGTTCCAATGTGCTGTCTACAAGAGGGTTTGAGTGATATGAGTTTTATTTTTGGATTGAAGCTGCCAATAGCTAATATTTCCAGGGTGGAAAAGCATCTGAAACAGCATTTAGACCATCATGTGACACTAAAACTCTCCACTGAATAATAATAATAAACCATGTTCATGCACACTTGTGTGGAATATGATCAACATGTTTCATGTTTCATTAGAATTAGTTCAGGTGAAGGTCTTCCCATGGATAACCAGTATTGATTGACCAGTATTGTAGTATTGATCAATTCTTTAATAAATATGTAATCAATCAAACTGCATCATATTCATCCAAAAACATTGAGCCTAACTCGACTGGCTTTTCTCATTTAACTCTGAAGAGAGGGAGGTAGAGTTTGAGAGAGGTAGAGTTTGAGAGAGAGAGAGAGAGAGAGAGAGAGAGAGAGAGAGAGAGGGATGTTTGTTTGAGCCCCTGTCTGACTCAAAAATGACATTTTTATTCATTCCAGAGTATGCAGACTAAAGAAAATGTAAGTGTAAAATGAAAATAATTTCCACAAACAGGTTTATACAAAAGCATACTACAAGTACTAAAAAAAATGTATGCTATTAAATTTGCATTTTTCATCCTCAGTGTCCCCCAGTGAGGTTGTGCAGTTCATATCATACGGTAGCTCATAATGAAAATGTTTATAATTGACTGTTCAGTGTCTCCCAGTTAGGAGTGTGTGTGTGTGTGTGTGTGGAGAAGGGTGGGGGGAGAATGACAAAATATATTTTGATTCATAGACATTTTTTCAGTTTATAATTGGCTGTTTAGTCTCCCCTAGTGTTCATGTAGTTCATAATAGCATACAGCAAGTTCAGTGTGGAAATTTTCTCGCTGTTTATAATTGCTTATGGTTATGGTTGTTTATGGCTGTATTTATAAAAGCCTAAAAGCCTATGCTTATAGTTACATTGCATCTATGTTTAAATACAGCTTTACAACAGGTAACAAAAAATCCAAGGCAACTCACTCACTGAAAAGTTAAAAACATTTATTCAAGATGATATCTCTCTTTATACTTCTTACTTTTACTTCCTGGGAAACAGAATATCTTTAATGGTGACCTCATGCTGTACCAGTAGGCGTAAATAAAAATTCCAACCAATAATCCAATTTTTGAACAGTTCCGCCCTTCCGCCCCTCCCATCGAATAAAACTGCCTTTCTTATCATGACTGATATTCCATTGGTTTAGACTTTTGAATGAACTCACTGTGTTATGTCCCGCCCCTTGAGGGATTTTTTGACGTTTCAGTCTAAACCACATCTACCTGCAGTTTAAGCCCCGCCCACTTCTGGACTTATCCGATTACAAATGCAAAATAATATGCTTGGTTGAACAAATACAGATTAAAATGCAAATAGTAGCGTCTCTGCACACCTCTACTAGTCACTATTAACACTAGCTTGTACTAGATATGTTAGCTAGTGTGCTAATCAGATATGTTAAAGGTCCCATATCATGGAAAACAGGATTCCCCTTGCCTCTGTGATGATAAAGGAGTTGGATGGTCTATCTAAACATGGTGAAAGTATCAAAACGCACGGTCACCAACTAAATCCACACAATCCATATTAGAAAAGCGAGCCTCTAAACGAGCCGTTTGGACTTCCGTAACTTTGTGGCGTCACAAAGGTTCGCTCATTATCATTTTTGTAGGAAAATAATAGACTAACAAACAAAAACAACACTTTTTTTTTAAAAGCGGTTGAGCGGTTGTCATTGTTTATTACCACAGAGTTTTCCCTACCTGTAGCTGCCTAGCTGCGGTGTCTCACGTTTCACTCAGAGGGGTCGTTAATATTAATGAGCCTTAAAGACACAGCGACAGAAACAGCCTTTTCTTGAGAGATGCTGGAAAATGAATGTGTAAAAATGGATTGAGATTGTTTTTGGTACATGACACGACACAAACAGCTTTGAATGGACCTCAAGACAGAAAATAAAACAATGGAAAGTGGAGAATATGGGACTAGGGCTGAACAATTAATCCAAATTTTATCGAAATCGCAATATTTGTTAAAGGCGAAATGTGTGTCAAAATAGCATTTTAAATGAAATATTGTCGTGCTGCAGAGATGTCCTGGCCTACACATCATATTCTACAGACTTAAGAAAACATCTTTGTTTGGTACAGATCCCCGCAAAAATCACACCACAATAATTTTAATACGTTTTTCAATGAAAATGAGAATAATGATGTAAAAATTATCATTCCCTCTAATATCGCAAATCATATCGCAATTGCAATATCAGTCAAAATAATCGCAATTAGATATTTTTTCAAAATTGTTCAGCCCTATATGGGACCTTTACCAACAAGGCAGTGACAGTTAGCTGACCAGATACTATGGTTAGCTAGCTAACACACTGACATTATCTAAACGCTAAATCTATCAGATGGACCAGTGGTGAAATGATCAGTTCCCAGTCAAAAACAGCACAGAAATAAACCATGTCAATTTAATTCTGTTGAGATGGAGAAGTTGTTCATTTAGAAACACTCAAACACTGTTTCCCGAGAGCTGAGGTCCTCCAATATGGCCGCCAGAGGTGCGTTTACATCACCTTACAGCCCTCTATAGTGCAAATGTCAGGGTTATGATGCCTTTATTGTATTTCTGTGGCTATAGAGCAACCATGTAAAAGCGTAGTGCTAGGAAGAGAAATAGTAGAGAGGAGTATGGTGACTTCAGATTTACAATGAGATTTTGGTTAAAACTTTGTTTTTTTCATGGAAATCCTCAATTCTTTCTTTCTTTCTTGCTTTCTTTCTTTTCTGTCAGTATAATAATTTGTCTGCATTTATAACCCATCAGCGTCAAGAGGCAGTGGAAGAGGTTCCCTCTCCAGTGCACACACACACACACGCACATGCACACACGCACACACACACACACACACACACACACACACAGGGCAGTGATACATGATCTGTCTCTAATGTTCTTAATGTGAGTTTTAGAGATTAGATGACGGAAAATGCCAGAAACACTCGCACACACTTATGACCCCGACCCCCCCTCTTAGCAACATCTGTGTGTGTGTGTGTGTGTGTGTGTGTGTAGGTGTGTGTGTGGGGGTGTGTGTGTGTGTGTGTGTGTGTGTGTGTGTGTGTGAGCGCTTGACGTTGATGGTTTACAAATGCAGACGAATGATCGTCGGATGACAATTCCCGTAATCGTTAACCCTCGCCCCCCCCACCCTCCGGCAATACATCAGTGTGTGTGTGTGTGCGTGTGCGTGTGTGTGTGTGCTATCCATCAGGGGAGAGTGGAAAGGGAGGGAGTCCCGAGTGTCACATTTATCCAGGAGGGGAGATAGAGAGTGAAAGAGAGACAGAAAGAGAGAGAGAGAGATTCTCATTCTGTCTCTCTCTTTGTCGCGCTCTCATTTTCTCTCTTTCTATCTCTCTCTGTTTGTCATTTCTTTCACAGTATTTGCTAATTTCTGATTGCTTTAGCTACATTTTCTTTCCAGAAATGAGGAACAAAACTATTAAGCAAAATGCCATAAACTCAGAGTCTCACATCGAGTGTATAGAAAGCGGCAGAACATCTTGTAAAAATGTATCACCATATGTTCCGCATCCTGTCGAAAAATAAAATGTTTTTTGTCCAATTATGCTGTCAAACAGAAAATTAATTCTCCTCAAAACAGCGATGGTCATTTCCTCAATATTATCAAAATAGCAATGAGCAAAAAGATGGCAACCAGCATTTTAGAAATAATGAATGTGCAGCAAACAGTGTTTTTCTGCCTTTTTTATTTATTGAGCCATATAAATATGAATGTATATCATCTACAGTGTAAAGTCAGATGTATGTATGGATGGAGCAATGTCCTGTATAATTTAAAGGCAACGTGAATGCAATGGAGTCTCATGATGCAAGAAAGATACAAAACACAAGACTGGAAAGTATGTGTCCAAAGCACAAATATTGATGTCAAATCGATTGTACTGCATGGAATCACTGACAGTCTCATACAGGCTTTGTCAGCCTGTTATGCTGTTATGTTATGCTGGAGAGATTACAGTTGTGTTACAACAATTGATTTGCATTGATTTAGTGGTGTGCATGTGTAGTAATAAGTATTGTAATTTGCTGTATTTTACAGTTTTTTTCAATTGCTAATAAGCATCGGTCAATACTGAAGCCACTTTTTCTAAACTCTTCATACAGTCTGCATTACCAACATGCATCTTGGCCAAACAGTTCATCTCACCTCCAAAACTCAAACCACCAAAACATTTCATACATGTCTCAAAATAAGCTCGTTCCACCATAACACCGGCAACAATTCTCACTCAGAAACCTAACCGACCACTGACCACTAACAACAGGGAGCATTACATAAATGAACTTTTATCTTTGAAGTTTGAATGATTTTTCACATAAATCAGTATTTCATTATAGAATAAGAATAACACCTTCTCACTTTATTGACTGTACTAAAGTATATGTAACAAGAATGAATCAGAAATGAAGCAATTTACTTCAATATCCTTTATTTTTTTCTATATCTTTGCATATAGTAATTTACTTGTGAAAAATAAAAAAAAACAATACAGTAATTACAAAAAAACCCATCAACAACATGTATAGTTTTGTCTGTGGATGTTTGGTAATGAGACTAAAAGCTTTCAGCTGTGTTTGGAATGATTATTATTTAATTTTATTGTAAATATTCTGCTAAGATTTTCTATATATGCTAAGATATTTCTAGATATATATATATCTATATATACCATATTGAAATATGGTTACTGCAGAAATGCACAAAATTTGCCATCATTCTGAACAATAGGCAAAGCTTTATCTTCCAGGTCCGAAATTCACTAATAATTTCCTGGAAAGGAACTGTTCATTTATTTGGCAGTTTCCTGGAAAGAACCATGAAATGATGTGGTAATTATAGGGAAAATAGAGGAAGAGTTCAATGGTAGTTGGTAGATGGTAAGTACCTCCAATTTATTCTGTTGCTTCCAATACAACAGAAGAAACCATGAAATGATGTAGTAGTTATACAGAAAATTTGAAATTAGAGGAAGGAATTCAACAAATAACTATATTATATAATTATATGAATAATGACATGGGTTACGACGTCTGCCTATTATTTTTTCAGTAAATACTTTATGGTTTTGCAGTTCTTTCCAGGAAATTATTTTAGAAATTGACAGCATCTCATCGACTTGCTTACATTTTCTATATATCTACTGCATCATTTCATGGTTTCTTCTGTTGTCTTGGAAACAACAGAATAAATTGGAGGTACTTACCATCTACCAACTACCATTGAACTCTTCCTCTATTTCCCCGTATAATTAGTACATCATCTCATGGTTCTTTCCAGGAAACTTCCAAAGAAATTAACAGTTCCTTTCTAGGAAATGATTAGGAAATTGTGGACCCGGAAAATAAAGCGTTAGCGAATCATATCTTTGGTACTTTTTCCACCTCTGGTAATATGAGGAGGGCGTGCTCATGGGAACTGTAGTGTGTAGTTTGGAGCGTTGCATTTTGTATGTAGGTTCTTAAAGTAAGAGTGTTGCAAGTCAGTTTGGCCCTTTGTGTGAGGAGGCTTGCACCCTGAAGCCAAAATAAAAGCCTCCATATCCATAGAGGGGGTGGTAAATAAAAAAAAACACAGGTGGGGAAGCTATGACCAATGAAGAGGCGAATAACCACCAAGATGAACAAAGATTTATTATATTGTCAGAAAAAAACAAAATACCTTCCACTACATCCATGTGCATATTTCATAAAATATCTCTCTTTATCCTTATTATGTTCATCTGTAGGTATCTCTCTCTCTCTCTCTCTCTCTCTCTCTCTCTCTCTCTCACAGACACACACAGAGGAAGTAATTGCAATCAAATTCCTCCCTCCCCAGTTGTCCCTGAACCCCCCCCACCTTTTACCCATCCCTCCTCTCATCTCTGTCCATCTAATTTTATGACTGTCTGGGGAGTGTGTGTGTGTGTGTGTGTGTGTGTGGCAGGGTGTGGTTCGTGTGTGTCAGTGTGTTGGTGTCTGTGAATGCACATGTGCATGAGCGGATGTGTGTGTCTGTGTGTGTGTGTGTGTGTGTGTGTGTGTGTGTGTGTGTGTGCGTGCGTAATGCTAGCAGAGAATGGCTGCCTGTCACATTAGTGGTTGGATGGGCTAAAAAATCACTTGTGTAATCAGATTTGGGCGCCGCGCTCGGTCATGTTAACCTCTTTATTTAGAAAGAACAGAAGGATGGAGGGAGGAGTGAAGGGAGAGATGGGCCAAATGTAGGCACGAAGACATGAAGGTTAGAGCGAGGGACAGAGAAACGGAGACTAAATTATATCATTTGTTTCATTATTCCTTAAGTATTCCTGTAGTTCCTTTAGAATGTGATCCCAACTCCAGTTTGTTTGCTTTGGTCTGAGCCAGAGTGGAAAAGTTGACTGGGTTGCATTTTTGTATTTGGTGTGTTTAGGTTCAAACTGACCAATTACAAGGGAACCAGGGCTTGTAAACAAAAGTCACATGACTCACAAGTAGCAAGTAGAGTTTAGGTAACCAGTAGAAATAGCTATATATGAGCATCAGTCCAGACTTTTTTTTGTTCTGCTAGGCTTTCCAAGCCTGAGAAACTGCTGGCTGTCAGTTGTCAACATCCGTCTCCTTCTACCCATAATCCCTTGCGTTTTGGAGTGGTTTCCATTAGTCGGTTGGATTACGTTCTCGCTCCTAATGAACCGCACCGCACTTTTTTGGTACCACCCGAGTTCGAGTGGCATTGTTGAGGAAATGCTCCAGAGTTCACATTAAAGGTCCCATATCGTGTAGCGTCTCTGCACACCTCTGCTAGTCACTATTAACACTAGCTTGTACTAGATATGTTAGCTAGTGTGCTAATCAGATATGTTAAAGGTCCCATATCATGGAAAACAGGATTCTCCTTGCCTCTGTGATGATAAAGGAGTTGGATGGTCTATCTAAACATGGTGAAAGTACCAAAACGCGCGGTCGCCAACTAAATCCACACAATCCATATTAGAAAAGCGAGCCTCTAAGCGAGCAGTTTGCACTTCCGTAACTTTGTGGCGTCACAAAGGTTCGCTCATTATCATTTTTGTAAGAAATAATAGACTAACAAAGTGTTTTTTTCAAAGCGGTTGAGCGGTTGTCATTATTTATTACCGGAGAGTTTTCCCTACCTGTAGCTGCCTAGCTGCGGTGTCTCACGTTTCACTCTTGAAACGGTTAGCCAATCGGAACAGAGAGTCGTTAATGTTAATGAGCCTTAAAGACACGGCGACAGAAACAGCCTGTTCTTTGTAAGGTTCAGAGAGATGCTGGAAAATGTAAAAATGGATTGAGTGTTTTTGGTACATGACACCACACACAGCTTTGAATGGACCTCAAGACATAAAATAAAACACTGGAAAGTGGAGAATATGGAGCTTTAAACCAAGCATGCTTGGTATGAATGCAAATTTAGTAGTTTAATATTTCGTATTACACTAAAAAGCAGAGAGAGGTAGAGGAAGAAGGAACGGATGGAGAGAAGAGACGAATAACTGAGTTCATCCATCGTCTACTCTCTCCATTCTATTCTTCACGTTTTTTTGTTGTTTTTTTGGCATGAAAATTGTCAAAAATATCAATATTGTTGTCAACCTTCAAAAATCCTTGAGCCCTATTCTAGAGTAGTAGCTAAGAACTATCTGCCTCAATTTTAGCAAAATATATTGAATTTTTGGAATTATGCTTCTGGCAAAAAAATGACTCAGGTTAATCATCTTCGAGGTGACACTGAAAGTAAATCCCAGATGTCATTGATGCAGCTAAATATGAGAAGGTCTTATAATTATTTTCCACAAATAGGGAGGGCAGGAAACTAGTTTTGTAGTTATTTCACTATTAGGAGTCCTCACAGTGAAGATTATTACAGTAAACTAAAACTGAGATGAACAGGAGTTGCTAAAAATGCAAACTGAAATAAAAATAAAAATATAAAATGAAATATAGGTGCAATGTTTTTATTAAAACTCTTCCATACAAACTTAAAGACAAACACTTATTACACTAATTTAAATACCGGTCATAAGGCATTATATGGTCACCATAAGCACATAATAATCCCATCAGAAAATGTAATAACGCATCGTTAAGTATATGTAGGTTGTTAAAGTCCTATATTTACCTCTGGAGAGCCTGCTAATAACTAACATGACACATCAAAAGTCTTACAAGCTCTGGAATTCATAATGAAATCCATAAAATGAATATATTTAAAATCAAGCGGCTGATAACAGTCACCCACATAATGCTTTATGATGCATTATGACAGTTATTGATGTGGTTATGATGTGGTTATGTAGGCTTATGACCAAAATAAATATATAGCCCATGCTAAACATATTAACAGCCTCATAACTGTGTCATACCAGTTTCATAATGCGCTATTATATTTTATGACATTTTCCAGTGTAATTATAATATAATTATGATGGCTGTATAATGACTTCTGACCAGTGATGAAGTGGGGAAACTATGACCTCTAGTCAAACTACCACCAGTATAAACCAAAATCAATTATATTTTCAGAAAAGCATTCATTTTTGTTCTATTTCCCTTAAAAGACCCTATTTTCATATAACTTGAGATGATTTACTATGATGGATACTGTGAATTTACCTGCTAAAGATTGATGTCAGCCTAAAAAAGAGTTTAGGTATCCAACATTTACTAAAAAAAAAAAAAAAAAAAAAGAAATCAGCAATGATTGACGATGATGAACTGCAAACATATTCAATATACTGATACACTGGATGTGAGTCTGAGAGTGTGGTATTTTGTGTTTAAATGGTTTTGTTCGACACTACCTCCTACAGTGTTAAGTCTGGTTAGAGTTGACAGACTTACCAGCCACACTACAGATCCGGTCTGGTGTCTTGAATTCATTTCAAATCTTGCACCATTACATTCAAATGAGTTCAAGCCAAAGTGAAAATAGTTGTTTCCATTCATCTGTGAAGTGATCTTTATGCAAACTGCGCTTCCATCAACTGGGTTAGTGAATCAATCGGCTTCCTGAATGTCAAAACCAGAAAAATCAAGTTTTAAAGGGCCAATAAGTAAGGTTTTTCATGTCCCATAGCAGAAACAGACTGTGGGTGGTAGATAGGGTTGTTGCTTAATACCAAAGACGCAATGATTACCGGGCCACGTGCTGAGATTTCTGCCTTTCAAAACTCACTTTAGAGCTCGTACTTTATTTTGGAACAAAAACTCCACATTCATTGGAGTTTCAAGACATTCCTAATCCCTAAAAAGCCTTGTTCTCAAGCCAAAAAAGCAAATGACAAAGCAGTATTATTATTCCAGCATTTAGCATACACATTTCTGTTGGATCTCTGCTCTAATTAGCTAGCTTTCTCCACTCTATGGTGAAAATGTGACTTTATTTTTTATGTCAACTACAGGCCCTCCGTATGTTGAAGACACCTGTTTGCCAACAGAGGCTGATAAAAAGATATATTATAGATAATTTAATAACCCTTTCAACTAAAACTGTAAATCTGCTCTTGTATCTTTATTGAATAGTTCCCATCTTACAAAAACCACATGGATTTCCCATGTGATAACATGTTTTTCCACATGTGTACACGTGTGCCTCTTTACATGTGTACAAATGTGTAAACATGTTTTATCACATGTAATCACTTATTTTATTTATATAGTTTATTTGATAGGGACAATGCAAATTAACATAGTGCCACTGATGCATGGCATGCATCAGTGGCACTATGCATTTATGTTCTGCATACAGAGATTAGAGCTACTGCTAGTTTCCAACTCCTGTGCCTAGTTAGGCTTTTGTTAAGAGACGAAAATAAAAAAAAAGAAGAAAATATCAAGGTTACATACAGTTATAGAGCATTATTTAAAGAATTAAAAAATAATAATAATAATAAAATAATCAATTATTAAAGATGCATACAACTCTGATTTTGCTTCAGCCAGCCTGTAACATTTTTATCAAAAAGCTTATATATAATTATTAGCTCATTATAACATGTGGAGCACCTGAAAATGTTCCAAAAGCACACATTTCCCATGTGCAAAGCACGTGTGTTCCACATATTGCCCATGTGATGTCATGTATTTCAAATGGGATTTCTTCACGTGACATTCATGTTGTTTTTCTGTAAGGATACACAAATTAGCATTGAAAAAAAATATATATATTATTATTATTAGATTTATTTTTACGTTTACCAGCCCTTTGCAGTTGAACCAAAAAGTTAATTTTGGTCTGTCTGTCGTTTTGCTTCAGCCTTCTGTGTCTGTCAGGACTGAATATGTAACCAGCCAAGAAACCACAACCACTAGGGACACCGTCTTTTCCCTGTCCCTGTCACTCTATCTGTCACAGTTAAACACACACACACACACACACACACGCACACACACACACACACACACACACACACACACACACACACACACACACACACACACACACACACACACACACGCACACACAGGTCAGGGTGAGGACAGTTTGTTGGTCCCCTGCTACATTCACAGAGGAACAGAGGTTGAGTGGCGACTGTCACTGTTTTTTAAAACCACCGCTCATTTTTCACCGTCTCTTCTCCTTACTTATTCATCCCCTTCTCTCTGTCTCTCTGTTTGTTTCTGTCACACTTTTTCTTCTCCAGACACATTATCTCTCTGCAAACCCTACTTATATTAAGAACTTGACCTCGAGTGTTAGCTCTCTTAATAATGCGGTTCTCGTTGGCAGCAGCTGATGTAATAATGATGATAATAATAATGATAATAATAGTAAAAAATAAAGTTGCCTAAAATTGAATGAAAGTAATAGTAATGATCAAGTTTATACACCAGGAAGGCATAAAAACAAAAATGGTCCAATAAAATCAAAATGAGAAGTATATATGGAAAAGATAAAAAAATAGGAAACAAATAGAAAAAAAATATCAATCTAATATCAGATGAAAAACATAAGAAACACACAAGATTAAATGTGTGTGTGTGTGTGTGTGTGTGGGGGGGGGGGGGGGGGGGGGGGGTAATAAATAAAAATAAAATGAATACATATAAAATAAGTAAAATAAATAAAATAAATAAATATAAGCATTGGATTTTTTGGTGATTTCAAAAATAAAATTAGCTAGCCTGGATTATATTGTATATTACATATATATATATTATAATTTTTTCTGTTATATTTGATGTAATATATACATCGATATAGTATATTTTCATTAACTTTGTTGCCAGGCCAAGTGTCTAACTGGACTATATGTTGCTTTTTCTCAACATGCCCGCCAAAATGCACACAATTATTTATTCATTTGCGCTCCTGCCTATAGTTTTAGCAGAGGGAGCTGCTCTGCTCCCTGCACAGCCATCTGACCGCTCATCTTTAAACAGGCCTACTGTTTTCACCATCAGTAGCCCCGTATTTAGCCCAGGGCTAACGGCAGCCCAGGACTTTGTTCACCTTAGGCCCGGCTTCGCTTGCACTAAGGTTTCACGCCGGCCCCGTCTGGAGGGATTTGACCTCGACCTCAGCCCGGGGCGGGTCCACTTGTGCTCTGGAGCCGGGTTAGAAGGTCTTTGAAGGTCTAACGGTAGATTTCTAGAAGTTGCCGCAGTGTGAAAAGGGATCTCAGTAAGCCCCCTGCCACCTCTTTTGCCGCATTCACACTGTGGCTTAAAAAAACATACAACAACCCCATATACTGTATAGGCGATCGGCAGCGTGGGATGTCAGTCAAACTGCCTTCTCATTACCAGGATGATTCTGCTTAACACACAATATGATTTTGGTTAACACAATATATATATATACACTGCCTGTCAAAAGTTTGGGGACACCACATTTTTCTTTATTTTTACTATTTTCCACATTTTAGAATAATAGTAAATGTGGAAGAAAATTCACGCACTGTATGTATTAACAGCTGAACTGGGGTCACCGCAGGGAATGTAAGGTTTCGTGATGTATGGCAGTGGTTCTCAACGTGGGGTCCGGGGACCACCAGGGGTCCTTGAGGGGGTTCCAGGGGGTCACCAGAAAATTGATGAGTTGTTAAACTTCAGCATTATTTCATTTACAAGAACAATTAGAGAATGTAGAAGAATGACTGTTTTGATCATAGTTTCACTGTTATCTCTCTACCTACAATACGGATAGTCATGGAATTCTGGACAAAATCATATAAAACAATAAAAAATACTATCAGATTTGGGTCCGAGAGACAAAATCTCATCAAATGGGGTCCGTGGCTCTAATGTGGACTAAATTAAGGGTCCTTGATATGAAAAAGGTTGAGAATCACTGATGTATGGTCACCTCACTGTAACCCTTGTGCCATAACCTACTATGCCAGAGGTTTTGTTGTCAGAGTGGCTCCTGGATGTCCATGGAAGCTCTAACTTAAGACATAACACGTCTTGCTTATACTCTCCTTTGGTGACCTGTTCCAATGTCGGCACATTCTGTACATCCTTGGAAGATACATAAAGGACTGGTTCAATCTCTCTCTCTTTGAAGAAGTGTACGTAGCCTCCTGCTGTGCGCTTCTCTTCTTCTGGCAAGACTCTCCTTTCGATAAATATACATTCAAGTAAGACGAACCTCTGACCCCAGAACATTTCTTCAACAGTAAAGACATCAAAACTATCAAATAACACAAACGGAATTATGCCGTGACCAAAAATGTGTTCAACAAATCAAAGCTATCTTATATTTTAGATTTGTTAAAGTAGCCGTCCTTTGCCTCGATGGAAAGGCAAAGGCTTTGGAAAGAAATTTATACATAGGCATCAACGTATTTATATTTGTGTAAGAAACACATTTCAAGCATTTAAGCATAAGCCTTTAGATCAAAACAGCTTTAAGAGAATGAAAAACATAGTACATTCAATCAGGTGTCCCCAAACCTTTGATGCAACAAAAACAAATCCGTTATTGTGCGACAGAGTTCGTCCTTGCTGGTTTGTTAATGTTGTTTTTCAGTCTAGTTTCCACTCCAGCTGGGCTGAAAACCATATAATGTAATGAATGTGTAAAACAAGTTGGAAAATACCTTCTGCTATATTCCTGGAAAGTGCCCCATTTGTAAAATTCCCTGATATTCCCTGAGTTCCCCAGAGAATTGATCAAATTCCCTGACTTTCCCTGTCTGCAATACACCTCTCAAAACTCCATGATATTCAAGGAATTCCATGATTGTTGGTTATATTTTGCAGGAATTATTAACCATGATTCTCATTGTAAAAGAAAATATCGGATATTGGAATTGGGATAGATCAGCTAAACGGTACAGCTTTTTCTCCCAGACAAGTTTTTCCAGACCCCCAAAATGTCCGAAAGTTCGAAAGAAAGAGTTTGAAAGTTCCTGTAAATTCTCTACTTTATCATTGTTGGAAAATCACACATTTAGAGCAGGAGGCTGTACCCATTTTGCGCGAATTTTTCTACACCTTTGTCTTCACCACTGTGGTTGAAGGCACAAATCTGGAAAAGTTTGCCACCAAGTTGCATCTGCAGGTGGAGTTTACATCAGTGCACATCTTAAAATAAGCCTGAGCTAAGAATGACCACTGTGAAAAGCATGTACCTCTCTGACAGCTCATGCTTAAATGACACTGCTGTGATTACCATCGATTTATGCCTCAGCGGGATAGTCTGGTGGTTAACAAGACATCCTGCATGACGCGGGTTCAAGAAAAGAGAATTTCCACCGACATTCAGGGATGTAGTGGAGGGCAAACCCAGTTTATAGGCAGTGTTGGGAATAACGTGTTACTGTAATTCGACTACTTTTGGCAGTAACTAGTAATGTAACTAATTACTTTTTCAAATTAAATAGCGCAATTACAATTACTGAAATTTAAATGGGCTCGTTACTTGTTACTGGATTATCCGGTTTATGATCATCCGACTTTACGGTGGTGCAAGTGAATCAAAAGACGACCAACCTCCCTGGAGCCTTTATTTCTCAAAAGCGACTAGCGACAAATCTGGAGACTTTTTCTGACCATGGGAAGCAAAGTTAATGTGTTGAATCCCAAAGCATTTGGCAATAAATTGGTACGGCTGATGCCGGTTTTCTCTACTTGCTTGTCTAATCCAGAGAGTCTGATGATCACAGTGTAGCTCCTCCCTCTGCTGAGAGCAGGGACTGTAGGATAGGGTCCACTTGTAATTGTTACCGGCGTACGCCGAAACTGGCCCAGGTGGGCGGAGTCAGCACTTATATTAAAACGGGCTACGCCGCGGCGTGCATAACAAGTGCAGCATTATGTATTGATATGCAAATTATCGTATGACATCATCTGGCGACTTCTAGTGACTTTCTGAGCAGCCAATAGCTACTTTCCTTGGAAAAGAGTTGGCAACACTGCTACCGGTGCGGTAACTCAGCCCACACAGTGAACTGTACTAATGCTTGATTTGAAGGCCTGTCCAGGCTACAATAAATACACCTATCAAAACATATCTATTGTGTTTTATTGTTCCACTACTTACTTTTCATCATAGTGATAATGGGTACAATGATAGATAAAATTTGACAGTTGTCTTGTCCCACACTGTGCCACAGCAACACTAAAATAATATAGCTATGTGTAATAAGAGAATTGAAGCAGACATTTAAAGTTAACGCATAAGTTACTTTCCCTAGTAACTAATTACTTTTATTATGCAGTAATTGGTAAAGTAATTCAATTACTTTTTGAGAGAAGTAACTAGTAACTGTAACTAATTTCTAATTTTCAGTAACTTGCCCAACACTGTTTATAGGAATGGGACGATATATCGGAATTCAATATATCGCGATACACAAATGTGACGATACGTATCGTGGGGCAGAAAAATGATTGTGATATCACTGTGATATTAGCTCCATTTTATTCTGCTGTAGTCATCACAAATGAAACGGCTTGACCATCACAATTTCACAAGCTCTTCATCCAAAGTATATTATTTGCACTTTGTAATGACATTTTGAAATTACATTCTAGCAAGACAATGCCACCGGTAGAAAGACTTGTGGGTCAGAAATAAACTCTGTACAGTCAGACTTTGTTGTCATTGAACTTTTATTTATTACATCATATAGGGATGGGACGATCTGCTTATCTCACGATGCAATTTGATACATATCAATTCATATATTTGTTATATCGAATCGTGAACCCTGTATTGTGTATCGTATCGTATCGTATCGTGAGACAAGAATATCGTCCCATCCTTACCGGTTTACCCACCTTTTTACTGGCACAGTTGAGTTTAGCACCGTTTTTTTTTAAGGCTGACCTAAATCTTTATCACATGCATCCTGGCTTCTGAAAATCAAATTGTAGCCACTGTCCCAGTATGAGAGGAAAAAAAAAACTCTTGTTCTTCGCAGGTCGCTGAGCCCTTCACCACGGTCGGTGTTTTCGTCTCGTAGATTTTTGCCACAACCTTTCTCCTACCGAAAACTAAAGACTAAATGCAGACGTAGCGTGTGACACGTGTCAAACAAAAGTGTAGCGAGTGTGATGAGTGTGATGTGGTCGAGGGACCGTGTGGGACTGCAAAATGGCCCTCACTGTACTCACTGTCACTTCACTAGAACTCAAAATAAGGGGAAGGAAGTGTATGTTCTAATTCTATTTCGCTCCCACAACATGAATTCAGAGTATATATCACAGTAAGTAGCATCAAACTGATATCCGTTATATGAAATAGTGTCTTTTAAAGCAATATTTCCACATATAAACTACTCACCAAGATTGGATGCAGCTGGATGAGTTTGTAGCATTGGGATTTTTACTTCTCATCTTGGGTCCTTCGTCATTTTGCATTTCTGTTCTTGCTTAGCACTAAAGTTAGTAGGCTATTTAAAAAATGAAAGTAGATCTGGTCTCCCAATTATCTCTCCTAAATGATATTTCTCCGCTATGTTCTCTTCTATCAATAAAAATGCTATTTGGTAGAATTACGTTCTAAAACATTGGACCGACAGTCAATTGAAAATCACAGTAGCGGGATCTGTTGAATCTGTTCACCAACGTGTTAATGTCAGTTTTCAGGCTATTTTCATGGCCTCATTCAAATGAATGGGAAGTAAAAATCCGAACACTACAAACTCGTCCAGCTGCGTCTGATCTTGGTTAGGAGTTTATATTCTGGTTTTATTGCGTTAAGGAGGAGCAATCTACAGAGCCCCTCTGGGGTCACATGGTAGAAAAAAAACACTTGATGTGTGCGAACGGATTTGTAAACCGTGCCCTCGGATTCACAATCGCACAATTTACAAATACGTGCGCACACAAAGCTAAATCAATTTAACTAAATTCACTATCGTTAAATCTGCCGTTAAATCTAGATAACATTGAACTTACTCGGTGGATGTGGTCACCGCAGTCCATGCAAGGCAGGTCCATTCACTGAAGAACAGAAGAGTGCATGTATCATGTCCGTTCACACGGATTTACACATCAAGTTTTTTTTTTCTACCATGTGACCCCAGAGGCTCTGTAGCGATCATAAATGAATGCTTTCCTGAAAATATTACAGATTTTGGTTTGCGTTCTTGGTTGTTTGCCTTGATGATGATGATGATGATGATCACGGACTAGAAATTTGACTCGACTGACCAGAAGTTTACTACCTTTTTATTAAAGTTAAATAAGGGTTATTATTATTTATCACTACATCACTGAATATGGTCATCAATAAAGTATCACATTAGCCAACGATTAGTTTCAAGGCATCATTTACAAGTCCCAAGTCCCTCTAGTGAAGGGTTATTCTATCACTGCTGGACTTGGCTTCTTCCTGATTCGGAACCTTTTTACCAGCCTACTTAACGCTGCCTAAAGTGAACTCCGGTCTGCAAACTCAGCCTAGTTTGCCCCAGTTTCACCAGTTTCACAAGAGCCCTAAGGTGCTATGTTCAGATAGTCTGTGTTCCATTAGCAGCTTTTGGAAACGACAACCTTTTGACCTCTGTCACTCTGTACAACACAGGTAGAGCTCTCTCTGTCAGTCTGTTTCTCTCTCTCTCTCTCTCTCTCTCTCTCTCTCTCTCTCTCTCTCTCTCTCCTCTCTCTCTCTCTCTCTCTGTGTGACTTACTTCACGTTTCCAGTCGGAAGCACTTTGGAACAACTGCGGTGCACTTCCACTGCCCTCACTTTGCGGAAAAGGCATGTAGAGTTCACAAGTTCATGTTAGGTTAGAGAGAGAGAGAGAGAGAGAGAGAGAGAGAGAGAGAGAGAGAGGCAGATAGAGAGGGAGAGAGAGAGAGAGAGAGAGAGAGAGAGAGAGAGAGAGAGAGAGAGAGAGAGAGACAGACAGACAGAGAGATAGAGAGGAGAGAAAGCGTCACCCCAAAGTGTGAATTATGAATAGACCCAATGCCCAGTAGATGCTTTTCTTAACTCTGACATGGATGTGTGTGTGTGTGTGTGTGTGTGTGTGTGTGTGTACATGCATACATGTGTGTGTGTGCGTGCATGTAAATGTAAATGTGTGTGTGTTGTAACATTTTCCTCACCCCCTGGAAGTCCACTGAATGATGTGAGAATAATGTTATTTTCAGTACATCTATGAGTTGACAATATATATTAATAGCAATATATATACATATATATAAATACACATACTATGTATGTTGCATCTATATGTGCTCTTATTAAAGTACAGTATGTTATGTTAGACCAATAAACCAGGCTGATATTGTCCTTTTATTAAAAATCGGATGTGGTCTAGTCAGTGTGGTCCACCTCTATTATGATGCAGTTTGATTGATTACATATTTATTGTAGAATTGATCAACACTACACTGGTTGTCTATGGGAAGACCTTAACCTGAACTGACTGTAATGAGACATTTTGATCAGATTCCACACAAATATGCATCAAATCAAAACAAATATGAAAACTGTGTCACTGTTACAATACAGTTCTGGGGGAAACACTGAATACACTGAATACTTAAGCCCCCCAAAAAAAAAAAAAAAAAAAAAAGTATATATGTGTATCAGCCTTCAAAAACCCATATCGGTCAAACGTGGGCACCCATTGCTCAGAAACAAGTACATTTTGCTATTTGCATAAAAAGAAAAAAATCAATCTGACATGTCAAAAGCTAATGAAAGATTTAGCAGAAGCCAACCAAGAAATGTGTAAAGGGTAGTTAATGTTCACTTCTTCTTTTTTTGCCTTAGTCATAGAAACACAGTTACATCTCTCAGTTTTATCTCTCCATCCGACGTTCACCTTTATTTGTCTTTCTTCTGCTGTTGAGCAACTATTATCTTCTGGTCAGCTCAGTTCAATTCAATTCAGTTAACGTCGCAATGAAATAAAAAAAGACTTCTTCTCCTCGTTTCCTAATATTCCATATCATGACGTACATCGATTTAAATGCCAAAACAATTACAAAATTCTTATTTTGTGGTATTTTTATATCAAAATGCCATTATGTTTCCTTCTTGGAAAACGGCGTATTTGAAATGCTTACATAAAAGTTCCAACCAGTAATATAGCATCACACATTTGTGAACATTTTCTGATACTGTTTCAGCCCTCGGATCCAAACTGAGGAAAGGGAGGTAAAGTTGTTCTTTTGTATAGACCTTTTGTATAGATCTACAGTGTAGTATGGATTTTCATTAAAATGTGATTCAAGAGGATAGCTCATTGGTCCAATACTTGGACAATGTAACAATACTTAGGCTTTATGTATTGTTCCCTCTCTGGAACAATACATAGGCTTTAAACCACCAACTTTAGCTTACTGGCCCTGATACTTAGCTCTTTCAAAAGACCAACTGTAGCTCACTGTCCCAGTACTAAAGCTGTTAAGCTCACTTACACAGCACTTTGACTTCAAAAGATCAAGTGCGACTGTTTCAAAACTTCAGGTTTTGCCTGCAGTAGTTTTGTGGTGATTCATGTCTGAGGAAAAACTGGATATGTGGTCTGTCTGTTCCAGCAGAAAAGTACTACTTTACATTCAAGGCCTTTAGTCATAGCCAGTCCAAATGCCTACATGTATTTTTTTTTCTACCAATCAAAAGCACTGATTCGGGGAAGGCCCACCCCCAGCAAAAGATGGATCTTATTGGTTCAGGCCCCCTTGAAAGTCTTCATTTTAAGCACGTCCACACAAGTGAAGAGAGCCACATTCACCTTTGTATTTGTTACATTTTATTTTGATATATTTGGTAAAAAAAAAAGCCCTTTTCTTTTGAATTTTACTTTAATTCGAATTTTTATACACTAAACAAAATGGCTAATGGTATTTGTTTTTGTTTTAGCATTTGTTTTATTCTCATATTCTTTTTCATCTTTATATATTGCGTGTCTTCATAGTTATTGTACATTTCTTTTATGCTGCATGATTCTTTTTTTATATCTTTTTTCTTTGATTAGTTATTTTCCACGCCGTCACAATGTATTTTTCATGTCATTCATACATCTCTACTAAATATGGTCTATTTTTTACTGTATCCTGTCACTATTTCATGTTGCGATGTGCCAATTTCCCCATAGGCATCATTAAAGTTTTATCTTGTCATATTTTACTGTAGTTGTTTGTAGTGACTTCACCTTTTCAATCACAGTACCATGACTAATATTACTCCATCCACTTTAGGAAGTAAAAAGTGAAATTCTGGATGCTTCAGCTAGTTCCAGACCTCACACTGTCACAACTTTAACTTTAATAAGTTAGTCTAGTAAGTATATCTGAGCCCCATAACTGAATCTTTGGAGTAGAACAACGTCTTAAACTTTCACTCGGGATCCAGGCATGTGTCGTCGGCCTGTTTCTGAGCATTTCCCCGACATTGTAAAAGTAATAATATGTTTTTTATGAGCTCGGGTCCCAGTGAAACACCAAATTCTTTCATTTGGGCTCCCAGAGGTGGAAAAAGTTAAAGAACCCCTGAAGTAGAAAAGTTTCAGTTGAAGAAGAAGAAGAGAGCAGTGTTGCCTCTGATATGGTCTGCTGCCTTCTCTACACTCCTGTCCTCACACACACACACACACACACACACACACACACAGACAGAGAAGACACACATATGGACACAATTTGGAAATAGTAGTAGTAGTACCCTCTGTGTGTGTGTGTGTGTGTGTGTGTGTGTGTGTGTATGTGCGTGCGTGCGTGCTGTGGACTGAGAGCACCGGGTCTACAGGGGCAGCTCTGTACCCAAGGCTGATTTTAATATATGTAAAAGCTATGGCTCACTGGAGAGCCTGTACAATGGACTGATCGGCCTCAGGGAGGTGTCAGAGAGACCAGTGTATGTGTGTATGTGTGTGTGTGTGTGTGTGTGTGTGTGTGTGTGTGTGTGTGTGTGACGAGAGAGACAGTGGCCGAGGTTTGGACATGCGTCAGTGGTCCGCCAGCGCACTGCAATCTCAGCCCCTGACACCTTCAACACACACACACACACACACACACACACACACACACACCACAAACGGGCCCAGAGGTTTGGTTCATTTGCATACGGCTCTCCATTGTGACACAAGCCTGCAGTTCCACATCTCCTCCCAAACACTCCAAAACAATATTAAAAACTCTGCAGCAATGGTTCTCAAAATTGCTGAGATGCGTTGCTCAACAGACCCTGGGCAGGACTTACTGCTTGTCCATACGGTGAGCAACTTGGTTGACGGGTTGCTCTTTTCTTACAGATTGTGGGCGGGGCTAGAGGCTCTGATTGCATCTGTGTAGTGACCTGCAGCTACAAAGTTTTGAACAGGCAAGTCAAGCACTAATTAGCAGTGGTGGAAGAAGTACTCTGATCCTTTACTTAAGTAAAAGTACTAATACAGCAATGTAAAAATACTCCATTACAAGTAAAAGTCCTGCATGAAAAATAAAATCCTACTTAAGTAAAAGTACATAAGTATTAGCAGCAAAATGTAGTTAAAGTATTAAAGTAAAAGTAGTGGTTTGGTCCCTCTGACTGATATTTGATTATATATGACATCATTAGATTATTAATACTGAAGCATCAGTGTGTAAGCAGCATGTTACTGTTGTAGCTGCTGGAGGTGGAGCTAGTTTGAACTACTTTATATTCAGTTAGCTAGTTTAGTCCAGTGGTTCCCAACCTAGGGGTCGGGCCCCTCCAAAGGGTCACCGGATAAATCTGAGGGGTCGTGAGATGAATAATGGGAGAGGAAAGAAGAAAAAACAAAGTTCTGATACACAAATCTGTTTTGCTCTTTTTTCTCTAATCTTTGATTTTTGCTGAAATATTGGATCATTTGAACATTTATTGAAATGAAACCATGTGAGGTTTAGAGGGAAAAATCACTATTTGGTGGAGCTGTTAACAACTCATAGACATCTGAAATGTGACCCGACTACACACTGCTTTTTGTAAGACGTCAAAAGCCAAAAAGGTTGGAAACCACTGGTTTCATCTTTAACAATGTGTTGTATTTTAAAAGCTTGTTATATTATCCATTGTGTCAAATCTCCATCTGAAAAGTAACTAAAGCTGTCAAATAAATGTAGTGGAGTAGAAAGTACAATATTTCCCTCTGAAATGTAGTGGAGTGGAAGTATAAAGTAGCATCAAATGGAAATACTCGAGTAAAGTACAAGTATCTCAAATTTGTACTTAAGTACAGTACTTGAGTAAATGTACTTAGTTACTTTCCACCACTGCTAATTAGGTAGCATTAATCAAAAATAAACAGATTAAAACTCAACAAAATTACTCTCAAGCTTACCATTGACCCCAATGATGCATGCAAGCATTCTTCAAGCATTTTTTTTTTATGTTTATTCCTGCAGTCTTTCTAAAAGTTGTAGAGAACTGGGAAACTCTGAATGAGTTAGAATCAACTTCTTGTCCATTTTGCTCTTACCAGAAAGAATTATTGTTCATAAAACAAAATCACATCAGTAAGGGACACAAGGAAGTACGCAAACCTGATTGGGTGTTGACAGCCGATGACGGTGAAAAGTTCAGCTGTGGCCAACTTCAGACCAAAAAAAAAAAAAACATTTTAGTTTTTACCACTGTGTGATGGTCTTAAAAAGTCAAACTCAACCAGAACAACCCGATGTGAGACGCTTCCTCCTGTAGCTGGATGCTACCAAACTTCCTCATGGTGTGTATATAATTAATAAAAGAGCCTGGTTTTATTATTGTGAAAAAAAATATTTTAACTATAAATCTTCACACTTTAGCTGTGATTTTAACCTCCCATAAACCTCTTTGTATACAAATGAATTTACATGATGTCACACGGTGAGTTCTGGGTTCTTCATTTATTCGTTTACATGGTTTGCTACGATACAGTGATTACCGTATTTCCTCTAATAGTGGCCGGTAGTCAATTAAAAGCCGGGTGGCGTGGTCGACACGAACAAATAAAGGCCGGCTCCAAATACAGGCCGGGGGAAAAAACAAAGGAAACAAGCGTGAATTCGCAATAGCTGCGACCACATACACACACTGTGCGGCTATAGGCGGCCAAAGGGTGGGGACATTTTTGTGGACCAACCAACCAACTAACCGACCGACAGAGCGACAGAGCGAGCTACAGAGCTGCTGGTCGCAGCTAAAAACAATGGTGGATACCGGTAAACTTCTGGTGCCTGGTGGAAGTCTCTGGAGCATGCCGTCTTTGATTACCGTAATTATCAGCAATGCATTGTAATAACAAAAAACGGCTACCTAACAAACCCCAACAGAAGCAGATCAGAAAACAAGGAGGCTTCGTACTAAAATATGAGTAAATATACTTATCAAACAGAGGGAATTAGAAATAAAGGCCTGTCTCTAATATAAGCCTGCTTCCAATAAAGGCCTGGTACTCTCTGCAGCTGAGGTAAATAAAGGCCCGGGCCAATATTAGAGGAAATACGGTATGTAGTAGCCTAATATAAATAGAAAAATCTTTTTATGATTGTAAGACAACATACTCTGGCATTTTATAATACAGCGCATTGTTGTTTAAGCAATGTTTCCATGTAGTATGTAATATGCTATAACATATGTTTGCTAACTTTTCAGTTGCTAACATTAGCTACCTAGCCAGCTAGCTTAAATGCTACTGTAGGCTATTCTCCATAGAAGAGATGAAGGGAGCTGATCAACTAGAGATCACATTCCAATAAACTGATAATTAACTGGGTCTATAACTAGACACAGTGTGGACTTGTTTCTTATTTTCTAGGTTTTGCATTACTTTGTTGTGCCTTGCACGTATGCAGTATATTGGTACCAGGCAGTTATTATGCTATAGGCAGTTGCTATCAACGGTTTGGTTTCACCAATATTCTAAACATATTTTGAACATCCTAAATTTGTTCAACAAACTTCAAAACTGTACAGTTAACTTGAACTCTATAGCAGCAATTAACCGGCAAATGTTAATCTATCTTTTTCCCTGATTGAGAGAAATGAAGCTTAATGTGTTAATTCACTATCAAAACAGATTAATTTAACATTGCTAAATATACAGTGTCTAGTTACTGGCATAATCCTTTCAGTCTGAATCAGGTGAAACCACTATCATGCATTTGAAGATTTTAATTCCATAATGCAATATATACATTTTACAAGGGGAAAAAAGTCATTACACAAGGTTCATCATTCAACAAAATTTGAGGCTCCAGCTTGTAAAACATGTTCTCATCTTGCCAACCAAGGACTTCCCTACTATCCTTTGAAAAGTACCATCATATGATTTAATGTTGTGCTGTTAGTCATTTAGTCCAGTGGTTCTCAACCTTTTTCATATCAAGGACCCCTCATTTAGTCCATATTACCGCCACAGACCCCCATTTAATGAGATTTTGTCTCTCGGACCCAAATCTGAGAATATTTTTATTGTCAGATATGATTTTGTCCAGAATTCCATGACTATCTGTATTGTAGGTAGAGAGATAACAGAGAAACTATGATCAAAACAGTCATTCTTCTACATTCTCTGATTGTGTTAACTTGTTGTAAATGAAATAATGCTGAAGTTTAACAATTCGTCAATTTGCTGGGGACCCCCTGGAACCCTTTCAAGGACCCCTGGTGGTCCCCGGACCCCAGGTTGAGAACCACTGATTTAGTCAACCAAGGACTTAAGTTCCCTTTTTTCCTTAAAAAAAAAATCTATCATTCATATTGTAAGAGAAGATGCCACATTTTGCCACAAATCTGGCATACCTCACTTTAGAACAAAACATATGAGTATTATTTACAAAATATTACTCTGAAAGTCCTTTAAATGATTATTTTAACTGTGGAAAAACAGAGAGAAACACTGTCATTTCAAGTCGCCAAAATCCTTTGGTTTGTTTTCATAAGACAATATGACAGATGTGTTTTATTGTTTCATGCATTTCAACAATAAAAAAAAGAAGAAAGATAATTTCAGTGGGAACAGAATATACAGTAAATAGACCACAGAACACAGAAAAAGAAAAGAAAAAAAATCAACCTAGGGGGAAGAAGCAGTTTGGCTTATTTTCCTTAAACAGTGTGACAGAGGGCATAATTAAGCTGTTAGGGAACCGTTCTCTTGCCTAGTTATTACTCAGTCATGTAAGTAACGGATAAACAACTGCTAGGGTGTAAATTATGGCCTGTCAATAGAGCTGTAACATCGACAGCTGAGACATGGGAGACACTGTGACAAGGGAATGGGGAGAAAAAAAAACTGGAAAGAAAAAGGAAAAACAATGACAGAAAATGGCAGCCGAAACTAAGAGGCACTTAGTGCGCTGACAGCTACGCTCGGTTGGATGAAATTAAGGCAGGCAGATTATACGCACACACACACACACACACACACACACACACACACACAGATAAGTATGCATGCATGCAGGCAATGGCATGCACACGGGTACGAATCTAGGGATGCATGCATTCACAGGTTCACACGCATGCATGCACAAGCTCGCTCGCTCTCTCCTTGTCTCCCTCTCTCTCACACACACACACACTTGGAACACACACACACCTTGTTTTGTTTCTTACACAAGCATGGAGAGAGAGCGAGAGAGAGAGAGGGGGAGGGAGGGAGTAGTGTCCCCCTCTGCATTGTAGTAACTGTGAAGAAGGAAGAAAAACTTTAATGAGGGCTTCAGACCACAATCTATCAATTCAAGTTCAAGTTCAAGTTGTATTTTGTCATATGCATTAGAAAGCATTGCATTCCAATGCAATGAAAAACTCTGGCTGTGCTCTGGCTACTCTCTGGATAAAATACCACAATGTCAATCTATAAAATTATACAATATACCATTCCACACCATATCACCATACACAGAAATAACCCACATATATAGCTACTCCATGTATATACACACACATACACACATACAGTATATATCCATACATGTATACATATATGTATATATACTGTACATATACATACACCTACACACATATACATATGTTCATATATACACACTTGTATATACACCAATCTTGGTACCTTACAGTTCCAACAGTGTCACTCTGCATTATTTACATTCAGTTGAATGAAGCTAGTAAGGATGTTTATTACTGAGTAATGAGGAACTAACTCCGAGAGCCAAAATAAAATGTTTAAATAATACCTGAAGCTTGTATCTTTGTTTGATGTTGAAGAAATGTTGTAGAGAAGCAATAACGGTGGAACTTGATATTACAGCATAGTAATACCACCATTATTACTAGGTAATTATTGTTTATTTAATGGTAATTACCAATGCAAAATCAACAGTATTACATAGTAATTACTTAATGTGTGCCTGTTGACATATGTGTGGTGTTATTTTTTGAAAGTAATGATTTTTGAGTCTGTAATTTCTAAAACAACCCATCTCCATTTAACTCAATGGATGCTGAAAAATTTGAAGCTCAATATGTCAACTATCCTGAAGGCAGATAGAACCTTATAATTCTAAGCTCTTATCAGTATTGTTTCATATTACATAGGTAATTACCTTTAAATAAACAGTAATTACCTAGTAATAATGGTGGTTACCCTGTTATTAACCCGTTATTACCATGCTGTAATGTAAAGTGCTACCACAATAACATACTGGAAGTTGTGCTTTATGGTGATTATTAGCCTTGTTCCTAATAAGCACTCCCTCTCTTTACCTCCGCCAAGGAGGTTATGTTTTTGGTGCCGTTTGTTTGTTCGTCTGTTTGTTTGTCTGTTAGCAGGATTACGGAAAAACTACTGGCCTGATTTTCATAAAACTTTGTGGAAGGGTGTAGCATGGGCCAAGGAAGAACCCATTAAATTTTGGAGCAGATCTGGATCCGACTCACGAAATTTGCATATCATAGCAGACTGGACTATTGGCCTTGACGGAGGACTGCGCTCTCCGAGTGCCCTCTAGTTTGTTTGTTTGTCTGTTTGTTTGTCTGTTAGCAGGATTACGGAAAAACTACTGGCCCGATATTCATGAGACTTCGTGGAAGGGTGTAGCATGGGCCAAGGAAGAACCCATTAAATTTTGGAGCGGATCTGGATCCGACTCACGAAATACTACACGACTATTGGCCTTGCCGGAGGTCTGTGCTCTCCGAGTGCCCTCTAGTTTGTTTGTTTGTTTGTCTGTTAGCAGGATTACGGAAGAACTACTGGCCCGATTTTCATGAAACTTCGTGGAAGGGTGTAGCATGGGCCAAGGAAGAACCCATTAAATTTAATTTTGGAGCGGATCCGGATCCGACTCACAAACAAGCAATAATAGCACGAACCTTGGCGGAGGTCTGCGCTCTCCGAGTGCCCTTCTATTATTAAGTAATTTTGGAACCCTTTCCTCAAATGACAAACTACAGTATATTCTAGGAGAAACTTAGCGTAAAATATGCATCAACCTGTCACAGTTTCACACCGGAGTCGTTAACAATGAAAAGGAATGTTGGGAATGCAGGTCCTATGTCTCTCGATAACTTTTGTCTACTGATCAGTTGATTGATTCATTAACTGACTGTCATTCCAAAGACATGAATGTGAGTGTGTGCGTGTGTGTGTGTGTGTGTGGACCCCTGGAAGCCTAGGGGTCACAAGGTGTCAGCAGATGGGGGACCTAATGAAGAATAGAGTATATTTTAGGACCATTTGTTGCCGTTAATGTCACATTGCTGCGGTTGCGAACTGAGTCTGTTCATAATTGCTGCATTTGCTTTGGCAGTACGTACTCGAGCGTTTCGTGCCAGTAAAAGCGTCTTTGAATCGCAATGAGTCAGAGAGAGAGAAAAGGAAACAGAGAGAAACAGTGGGATTTGGAAGAGGAAGATGAATAGACGAGAGAGCTGTCATCCTCATTCAAATCCTTCCCTCCTTCCCCTCCTCTATCTTCCATGCTTCCTGTCATCGTGGCCCAAATCTCCCTCATCTTGTTCTCAAGGCAGTTCAGTGACTTTATTGCCGCGACTGTTTTATCAGAAACAATATGGCCAAAGCAAGATACAAAATGGGGATTTTCAAACAGTTTATATATTCAAACCACATTAAGATGATATGGTTTGAAAACATGTATTATAAAATAGTACATAATCATCAATATATATAATAACTATTAAGTATTCGGTGTGAAAACATATTCTATACAAAAGTACTTCACCATTATCTATAACTATTAATTATTTGGTGTGAAAACATGTTCTATACAGTTTTACATAATCACCAACATCTATAATAACTATTAATTATTTGGTGTGAAAACATGTTCTATACAGTTGTACATAATCACCAACATCTATAATAACTATTAATTATTTGGTGTGAAAACATGTTCTATAGAGTTGTACATAATCACCAACATCTATAATAACTATTAATTATTTGGTGTGAAAACATGTTCTATACAATAGTACATAATCACCATTATCTATAACTATTAATTATTTGGTGTGAAAACATGTTCTATACAATAGTACATAATCACCATTATCTATAACTATGAATTATTTGGTGTGGAAACATGTTCTATACAGTTGTACATAATCACCAATATCCATAATAACTATTAATTATTTGGTGAGAAAACATGTTCTATACAGTTGTACATAATCACCAATATCTATAATAACTATTAATTATTTGGTGAGAAAACATGTTCTATACAGTTGTACATAATCACCAACATCTATAGTAACTATTAATTATTTGGTGAGAAAACATGTTCTATACAGTTGTACATAATCACCAACATCTATAATAACTATTAATTATTTGGTGTGAAAACATGTTCTATACAGTTGTACATAATCACCAAAATCTATAATAACTATTAATTATTTGGTGTGAAAACATGTTCTATGCAGTTGTACATAATCACCAACATCTATAATTATTAATTATTTGGTGTGAAAACATGTTCTATACAATAGTGCATAATCCCCAATATCTATAATAATGTAAAACAGTTCCAAAACTGAGAACATGTTTTTATACAAATCATTCAAAAGCCAGTAAGGGCATGTCAGACACTGTAATCACTCTCTCTCTCTCTCTCCCTCTCTCTGCCTGTGTCTCTCTACCTCCCTGGGAACTTTCTAAGAAGCCGCTGTAATGCTGCACTGGGGTCAGCCAGAGGTTAAAACACTCATAAATATTTCACCTGCCCAAGCAGAGGAGGAGAAAGCACTATACTTGACTGGTGTGTCGTGTTCACAAAGAGCAGTGGGGGGAGGAAGAGGGAGGCGTGTCACGTCCCGCCAACAAGGTGTGTGTGTGTGTGTGTGTGTGTGTGTGTGTGTGTGTGTGTACAGTGTTTTGCTATCCTCGTGAGAACCAGTTTGTGTTTTTAGACCCTTCAGAGCAAAGACATTTTTTTTATCGGTCATCCCTTCTTCCAGGTGCTAGATTAGGATTTGGGTTTATGGCTAAAGATTAGATCTAGGATTAGGTTTAGGTTAGGGTTAAGGGTAAAGGTTAAGGTTAAATTTAGTTAAGGATTAAGACTCATCCCTCTCTCACTCTACTGTGCCATTAAATAAAGGGGAAAAAATGCCAAAAGTCTTTACAAAAAGGATTAGGTTCAGGTTAGAGTATGGGTTAAGGTTAGTTTAGGATTAGGACTAAACTAGGATTAGGTTTAGGGATGAATGTGTAACGGAAGGTCCTCACAAGTATGGTTATACAAGCGTGTGTGTGTGTGTGTGTGAGAGAGAGAGAGAGAGAGAGAGAGAGAGAGAGAGAGAGAGAGAGAGAGTGTGTGTGTGTGTGTGTGTGTGTGTGTAAAGCACTTGCCCTCACAAGTGCTGGGGCAGCTCCAGTGAGTCACAGTGCCATGTATACTTCTCTCATCCAACATTTACAAGCCTTCTGCTCCCTCGCTCCCTCTTCCTCCCTCTTTCTCTCTCTCTCTCTCTCTCTCTCTGCTGCCAACACATTACCCATGCTCCACTGCTCCTCTGCTCTTCCCTTCTTCTCGATCTCCTGTTTTTTTCCTTCCCCGCTTGACGCCAGCTCTCTGTTGTTGCGACTGTCTTTTCTCTCCTTTTCTCTTGTCTCCCTCTCTCCCCTCTTTTCCTCTTCTGTGTTCTTTTCTAAGCCCCCTCGTTCCTCCGTCCCTTCCCTTCTTCTCTCCGTTTTGCTCTCTCCTCTCCATCTCTTGCTCTGGGTTCCTCTCCTCCGTGACCTCTTTTCACCTCTTCTCTTCTTTCCGCTCCTGTCTTCTCGCTTCGCCTTTTCTCATTTTCTCCATCCCTTCTTTTCTTCTCTACTCTTTTCTCTTCTCTTCCTTTCTCACCTTTTCTTGTCTTCACCTTGATATCTCCTCTTCTTGTCTTTCCTCACCTTTCTTTTTTCTCTTCTCTTTTCTTCTCCGCTGTCATCATCTCTCTCCTCTTTTTCCTCCATCCGTTCTCATCCCTTTTTTCTTTTGTCCTTTTTCATCTCCTCTCTTCTCTCCTGTCTTCATTCTCTCCTCTGGTTTTTTGCTCTTCTTATCTCTTGCCTTCTCGTCGCTTCTCCATCCCTTTTTCCCATTGTCTTCTTCTCGCCTCTCTTTTCCCTATTATTTTCTCTCCTTTCTTTTTTCTTCTCTTCTTTTCTGCACCTCACCATCTCTTCTCATACACGTTTCTCTCCTCTCTTACACTGATTCATAATGATTTCTTCATTAAAAAAAAGAAAAAAACATTTAGATGTTTCTTCTCCTTCAGCAAATGGCTCATCACTCTAGATTCCACTCTCAATCTATAATACTGGAATTTTATACCTAGTGAACACCTTATAATTTACATTTTTACACTAATAACCTTTAAAGAACCTATTGGTGTGTAGCACTCATAATGCTACTTTCCAAAACTAGTATCTTCAGCAAAGGCTCACCATAATTAAGAAGAAATATCCCCTATTTCTTGGCGAAATTTGTGTATAGGCCTGCTGTTGTTTGTGTTTGAAAAACAATATCGCACAAAGAGAAAAAATAAAGTGATGCTTGATTATTACTTATGCTTGTTTATAGGAGTGTACATCAAATACAATGAGTCAATACAAGCGGAATCACCAGTGTTGACACAATGCAAACGCCACAATGCTCGCTGTCAGATGTCAAAATTTGCTGAGAAACCTTAGCACCGAGATGCAGTTTGGTTTTAGGGTTAGTTGGTTATCATTCCTGTGTTTTCTTCATCCGCTTGAGTTTGATTGAAAACTGGTTTTGTCTGCAAGAAGCTGTACTATGGGCAGAAAGATGTGTCACTAGAAACTGAAATTGAATTATTTATATTTGAATTTGAATTGCTCAACTTGAATAATTGCATTAAAAGACTGAATTTGAATCACATCATTTGAATTTGTATTGTTTAACTTGAACAATTGCATTGAAAAGCTGAATCTGAATAGCGTAATTTGAAATTGAATTTATTAGTTTGAAACTGAATTCCAATAAAGCCTGAAGCTGAATGTCATATTATGAAATTGAATCCATTTGCTCTGTATTCAGTTCTCACAATTCAAATTCAGTTCTCGTAATTCAAATTCAGTTCTTGCCATTCAATTTCAGTCTACTGAGACACACACATCCTGGTCGTCGAGGAAGAGCAATCGAGTGCAGATTCACAGAACTCCTTTTCTCGTCTTTGGCCCGAGAATTCCAGATCCCTTCAGTTCTCTGGACATGATACTCCGAGCTGAACGGTATCAGTTTTCAGCATGTGGAAGCATGACCAAAGGCTCGATTCACAGGTTTGTATAAACGTATAATATACAGTATATAAGAAGAAGCTTTATGTATACAAGTGATAGCATAACTGCAGCTGTTAGATCTGGTTAGTGACACATATTTCTGCCCATACTGTACCTTCTGCAAAATATTCTTACTTTAGTTCATTTCGTTCACAAATTCAGCCTTTGATTCACTGGCAATAGGAGTTTGCCTGCTGAACACGGGCTTAATTCAACAAAATGTCTTTGATAGGAAGTCAAAAGCACTCTTTGTATAACCCTGATTACATCCCCACATACCACTCTTCTTACCTTTAACATCCAAGCCAGACCTCTACATAAGTGCCCACCCTACCTTAGCGGCACAAGCCAAAGCTAGATGAGATTGTGTGTTTTGGCAAATGAATGGAGCTTCTATTTGCCCTTGAGAAGTCGTTAGGAGACGGCTTGTCATTTTAAGTACTTTTAATGAACCAGACAGCCCTGCTGCCGGACAATATCTCTCTCTGAATGGTGGCCCCGAGAGAAATAGTTTTTTTTCAAGGGAATATTTTTCATTATAACACTGGAAGCACACGGTGACCTCTGTCTGCTAATCAAGAATAACCACAGTTGCACTTTCGCACTTTCAACGCTGACATAGAGGCGGGGTCCTGCAGAAGCCTCATGCTCCCGATTTTCCCTGTTTTTTTTTTTTTTTTCCCTTTCCCAATCCACATTCAGCACTTGGGTCTCCACTGGTTGAAAATGTTTCCTGACCCTCGGGCCAAGCCAAACTGTTGATGATGCATTGTGAAGCGTCAATGGGAAACTCGATCAAGAGGACTTGCCAGACCTTGGAGGTTTTCGCGGGACACTGTCGATATGTAATTAAACTCGGACACTGGAGGTCATGGTCAGGCAGTGCTGTTGCGGTGGGTGAGAGCTTTCAGATAGATTACCCTAGTTCAGCCTTCATTCAGATGTTCAAGACAGAATGACTTGGTATAGAGGTTTTGATTAAGCATCTGATTCAGAATGCACTGTCAGAGATTTGAATTGGAAGATTCCGAGAACTCAATGAGTGTTTCTTTAAGGTTGGGGAGTGTTGTGGCCCTATTAAGACGCGTTTCTAGAGATGTCCCAATCAAAAGTGATTCGTAATCACTTATCAGTAGATGATTTATCTTCGAGGGAGTCCATTTGGAGAAGTACTACTCGTCCCAACCTTCGCCACAGCCTTTTTGTCTTTGGTTGTTGTAGATGATAGATGAGGTTTTTCCTGCCAAAGAAAAGCCAGTGTGAACGTTTCAATAGGGGACCAGGCCACGGTCAGATGTCCACTCCAAGAGCAATTTCAAGGTGAATTGGTGCGACAAAAGAAACAGCGCTCCCTCCTTCCTTTCCACCCCGCGTTCCCTCTTTTTGTCTCGTTCTCCTCATCAGGTCATAAGCGGAAAAAAGGGCAGGCAGACGGGGGCAGGGATAGAGAGAAAATAGAAAGACAGATATGAGGGAAACGAGGGGGACATGAGTCGATTCAACAAATTCTTAGAAAATCCAAATCCTTCTTGCAGAGGGAGTTCAAAGACATGTTAGAGTTAATGTAAAATATCTTTGCTTTTATCACTTATCATTGATGTAATCATCTATTCTGATGTATGAGCCATCAACTGTTTATTTAACCAATAGTTGTGGACTAATCATTTTGTTGTATTGTTTTTGAATATAATCATGTGTAGTCAGTGATGTGGTGGTAAACAGAAAGGTAAACTATGACCTCCAGTCGTGGATCATCATAAGGCAAATGACCACCAATATGAATAAAAATCAATGGTAACACTTTACAATAAGGCTACATTAATTAACAGTTAACTAATGTGTCTGGCAATCATTTACTAATGGTGTTCATGTTAACTAAGGTATTAATTTATACATTATTGAGTCATCTTTATAAACTATTAAATAATGTATAAATTAATACC